>NC_056726.1:1621464069-1621519069 GCF_019279795.1 Protopterus annectens
GACAAGCTAGAAGGCTTCCATCTGACACAGAAAGGCTCGGGGGGCTAGAAGCTTACAAACAGTCCTGGATACAGCAAATCTATATCTGGACTAGACTAGTTATAGGAAAGGTGGGAAACAGGCACAAATGCAGGATTTTAAATCAGAAAGTTGAAAGAGATGGAAAAAACTGCTCAAACGGCCAATGAACTACAATTTATGGACCAGAAACCACTCCTCTTTTGGTAGATAGTCTACCTAGTGCTCACCACTCCCACTGATAAACTAGAAGGCTTCCCTCCAACAGAGAAAGGCGCGGGGGCTTAGAAGCTTACAAGCAGTCCTGGATACACCAAATCTGTATCTGGATGAGACAAGTTACAGGAAAGGTGGGAAACAAACGCAAACATGGGCTTTTAAACCAGAAAGTTGAAAGAGATGAAAAACAGCCTAAATGGCCAATAACCTACAATTTCTGGGCCAGAAACCACTCTTGTGGTAGATAGACTATCCAGTGCTTACCACTCTCACTGATAAGCTAGAAGGCTTCCTTCCAACACAAAAAGGCTTGGGGGGCTCAGAAACATACAGACAGTCCTGGATACAGCAAATCTGTATCTGGATGAGACTAGTTACAGGAAAGGCAGTTAACAAGCTTAGAATTTTTTTTTTGCAATTAAATTAACAAATGACTAAAAACAAGCACAGAAGGCAGTAAATTAGGAGGCTACTAACAAGCAGATATAAGTGCAGACTAAGAGCAAATGAACAGATAAGAGCACACAGAACAGCAAACTAAGACAGTTAAGAACAACTGAATAAAGTATAATTTTTTTCCGAGGGGGGGGGGAACAGAGCAGGACTAAGAGGCTACAGGGGTTGTCCTTCCCAAATGCTCTCTCTGTACACAGTCAATAAAGCTGAAGAGATGGGACTAGTAGGAGTGTCTGAAATCAAAATATGATCTCAGTGTACTCAGTTGAGTGAGCAAATGAGATGGGCCCAGAAGGAGTGTACAAACACAAATTTACAAGAGGGCATGCAATTTCAAAGCCACCAAGATTAACACCACAGCAAGAACAGGGAGGGGGTGAGAAACCAAATGTAGAGACACAAATATATTCCAGTCAATTAATATTCAGTGAAAAAAAAAATAAAATGCAGTACTATATACACAAAGTTCAGATAAAAGTGTACTTAATTTAGCTTATACATCCAGTTGATTGCAGGTCAATCTTAGCCAGCCAACAGCTCAAATATTTAGCAGAAATAACACAAGATGTAACACTTACATGGCAAGACAAACCCCCTAGGTTAGAAGTTAAACACAGAATATCAAAGAAGTGAAACTACCCCACTGCTACCACTGGCTACACTTCTAACAAGCTCCCTGTAGACACAGAGAAACCACAATATTCAATTCAATTAATATTCAGTGAAAGAAAGAAATAAAATGCAGTACTATATGAAAATAATTTGTCCCTTCATGTGCTGTACCTATTATCGGTGGTGCATTTCTATTTATAAGGCTTGATTTATACTTCCACATGATTTTCTGAATACCCCTCCCTCACATACATGTATAGTTGTGAAGCTCTTTTGTATGCAAGAAATAAAATTTAAAGAAAGAAGACCTATGTGTTTCTCTGATTTTTAAAAAACAAAAATAAATTATGTGAGGCAGACTTTTGTAATATTGTTTGTAAAAGTCTTCAGATTTTACACTGTAACTTTGATAATAAACTTATATTTTACTCACTCTCAGCTTTAGAAACTTCTGTTTCTGAGCAGTGCTAGATGTAGGAGGAGCTATGTGTTATCAGGGATTTAAATTGTATGCTTATTAGGTGTCCAGATTCTTTGCTGCCTGTACTTACTTGTCAAAGAGTCTTTATACCGATTTTCTGTGTTATCAAGTTGAGAGGTATGATGTAACATGGTGGAGCGAGTTAGAAAAATAAATAAACAAAAATAAGTAATATAAGAAATGAATAGCTGAATGTAATCAGAGGGTGAGTCAGCACAAGCTGCTTATTCAAATGATGTACATTGAACAAGTATATCACTTACAAAAGGTGTTATATTGACTGCCCGTGGTTCAGTGTAATACAAATACAGTATATCACTACTTTGATATTATGTTATTATGTTTACTGTTTGCAAGTTAACAAGTACTGAGATCAGAAAAAAACTCTGTTGGCTTTGTTTATAGATGATATGAATGAAGTGCTGTCTGCCAAGCTGATTGCTTCTTGTTGCCATTTTACTAGCATTACAGCATTGTCAGATTGCCAAGGCAAATGGCTGAGTGAGTAAGAGGTTGCTACAGGAAACCATCTTGTGGGTTAACCTGTGATGTAGAACAACTAATTTAATTATTCATGATGGCTGAATAGCAGTCCTGTCTTTTGGTCTAAGTATCACTTCCTTGGTCTGGACCTTTATATATCACTTAATGGAGACTGTATAGATGACTGACCAAGGTTCAGCCAGTCATGAAACTTAAGGGTCTTTTCTGCAGTTTTATGACAGAACATGTGATTCAACAACAAAAGGCACAGTGATTCCACCCTAAGAGGACTGACTGCTTTGGTGGCCATTATTTAAAATGAGAGAACGTCCCTATTTTTACTGCCATATTTTGACATGAGGTAACAATATATAAGATGTTTCCCAGACCATCGACAAATTTAAAAGCAACCAGAGCAAATAAATGAGCACCTGCACATACATTTTGAAATGGGAAAATTATTTTCTGTCAGCTGGTACAGGGGATTAAGGCTATGAGCTCTTAATGAGGCCTTGCTTTGATACAGGGTCCAATTTCCTCAGCCTTCATGAGTCTACTGTGTGACCTTGGGTTGCATGATTACTTACTACATATGAACTAAGTAATGATCAGGCTTTGTGACGAAAGCTATTGCATAACTTGTGACAAAAGTATGAATCAATGAACCTCTGACTTCTGTTTCTCACCTCAGGTTTTTAACATAAAACTGAAAAGTAAAATAACATAAAGGAAAATGGAGTGTGAAATTGTAACTTCTAAACTTTTTGAAATTACAGAAACGTGTATTCCTATCTGAGTACAGAGAAAATGAAGGCAAGTGTCTCTGTAGAAAGTAAAGGTAAAAAAGCAATAAAGTATATGAAACCGAGTAATTATGATACAAGCTGGCCGTTATGTGGCATTTAGACGGTTTCTAAAAATACATAACATGCACCATTGCCATTTTGATCTGGGTCATAGCTGAAATTCACTTGCACAGTTTACAAATGGTAAATGAAAAAAAAAAACATATGAACTTCAAATAAACTAACTTGAAAGTTAACACTTACTACAATGTTGTTACTACGCATCAAGTTATGTAAAAGTTTGGATACTTATCTTTACACGGATTTTTTTTTTGCATTATTTCATTCAATAGTATCTCTTTCTATGCATGGGTTGACATTATTTCTGTATGGCTTTGCTATGTCATGGTGTTTTTTTCTTCTTTGAGACTCCAGTGAGAATTTGAATTTCAGTTTGGACATTCTTGAGTCATTGATGACATAAGTAAGGTAATGTTTCTGGTGGAATTTAACAAAGTTAGCACTTATAAGACAGTAGTATTTCTACATAATAAGTGCAATGTTACAACAAAGTCTCTAAAGATGTTGGCAGAGTCTGAAATTGAAGCTTAAGTTATTTTAAAGCAGGCTGAGTCAATGCCATGCCGTTTTGAATCTGTCATAGGGACAGTTGGCAGTGACTAGACTTAGACATTTAATATGCTTTCCTGTAAATGTTGTGTGTTTGTGTGTGTGTCATATACATATGTAGAACCTTTAGCTGCTTTAGGTTGGGGGACTTAAGGGAATGAACAGAAAGAGATTTGCCTGTTGTGACATTAAGTAGGTAAATGATCAAAATGAGTATCAAATGATGAGTGGGAAATCATCACAGCTACATTAAACTCAACGGGCAATACGTAACTGAGATAGGGAGGCAAGCTATGGTGCACTGTGGTTATCATTAATACATACAATTTGCAACATTTATTCAGTTTAAAATGAAATGCATGTTTATTAATAGCAATATACATTTTATATGAACAACTCTATTTTTGATATACTTAAACTCTAAATTGAAGCATTTTGGATACAAAAACATTATCATAATGAAAGGATCTTAACATATCATCCAGTTACAACGCTCTTCTATTAACCCTTTCACTCTTAATATCATCTTTTTGCTAGGTAGAGCTGTAATAACTCTTCAGTATCCCACCTCTGCACATTCTCATGCAATATTTCTGAGCCATAATCCTAGAAAAAAAGAGTAATTTTTCTTCCTTAGTATATAGCATGATATGTACTGAACAAAAGTATTATTATTTTGATTATTATTATTTCTCATTGTGATATTAAAGAAAGTGCCACATATATGTCCAAATGCAGACATTTCTCACTAGCTTTGCACTCTCCCATTGTTTACATATACTTTGGTCTGAAAGAGGAAACATGAGCATTAGACCATGTTTTTCTTCATAAATATTAACATTTCTGAAAAATGACAACTTTGTATTCCATGTGTATGTGTGTGTGTGTGTGTGTGTGTGTGCATTCACTCACATGCACTTGTGCATGTGTAGATCAACGCACTTGTAGGTTGTTTTATGATGATAAGAAAATTCATGCAGTTATGCATAGGATATTCATGTACTTTGATACCAAAATGAAAAATGATAAAAAGTATTTGAATGAATTGATCAGTTTATTCAGTCTTTTATGTTTAAGATGTAAGACTTTAATGTAGTGCAGGAAAGTGTACTGGATGAGGAAATAACACATTAGTAAAAAATGAAAACTGTGAGGCAAGTGACGGTGAAGGCAAACTAAATGTGCTATATAATAAATCCTGTCTTGCGTCTTTTCTAAAATGCAACAAATAACTTCATACTGTGATTGCATTTTTGTTTCTGTCATTTTTAAATATGGTGCTTTTTTAATTCATATAAATATTTCTCCAAAATGAAGTTATTTTGAATTCCACTGAAGAAGAATGTTTTCAAGATATTGGCTGCTTTTCTTTTAGCATTTGAAAAGTGCTGTCAGTTTTATGTTACCGTTTGCTTACTTTATCTCCCAGACTTGTTTACCAAAGATCTACTTTAATTTGATGAAGTAATTGATGTATATTACGATAGCATTGTAAGTAGAAAATATAAGAATGAAGGAGAGTTTTAATGGCATTTCTTTTTCTTTCTTTCTTAAATCAGAAAGGTGTTTTACAGGCTTTTGTTAAGTAAATTGTGATGAAAGGAGATACTGCCAGCCCAGCTAGCTGGAACTTTGTAAATAATTATATGTCATTTGTGAATATCAACATGATTTGTATAGAAGTGTGACAAAGGGAGATACTGTCAGTGCAGCTGTCTGTAATTTTGTAAATGGTTATGTGGCATTTGTGAATGTCAACATGCTTCATGTAAGATGCTTGTGTTACAAATGTATTAGAGTTTTGGTATGTCATATAAAATGGTTTGTACAGACGTGTGTGCTGAAGAGGTGTTTTACAGAGTGCTATTTGAATTGTATCCGCAGTGTAACCTACTGGAATAGAACAGAAATATACATGCACTAATGTAACTGTTTAAATGTATATTTTAACAGTGGAAACTGAAACACCAGAGGTTAACTTCTGAAAAATAGCTGAAATTAAATTACTTTATGGCAGCAAGGAGACACAATGTCTAAAACTACGGAACTCTCTTTGTTGTCTTTGAAGTGTTTTATTGTTTTATAACTTACAGTCTTTGCCAAAGATCTGAGGAAAAGCCCTTTTCTATGTATTTTTACAGGTAGATGCTAAATGCTATTAGTTTCTATCAATGGTTGTTTTGGGACCTGGGAACTAGGAGTCGGATGACAATGACAAGCAGTGATGTCATTCGGCAAGTTCTCCCAGCAGTAATATTTGAGAACTCTCTGAGTGAGACAGAGCATTCTGTATTCTATCTTTAACCTGACAACAACAACTACAGAAGACCCATTCATCACACAGATTAGGAGTCTAAACAAAAAACTGCACTCCCTAGAAGTTGTTTTTACCCTTGAGAATGATGATGTTTTTGCAGTCACTGAGACACAGTTTAAAGCCACAGAGAGCACACTAACAGAGCAAGGTTATAATGCCTTCCACACATTTAGGCCAGCTGCTTCACAGACAGGGACTAAAGGTGTGGGTGTTTCTATTTACATCAAAAATAAATACACTTCAAGGCTAGTCAAACAGGACAATGTACATGAGCTGATCCATGTTTAATTCACAATAGGTAGAATCTAATATCACTTCTTTGCAAGCTATAGGTCCCCCTCCATGATCCAGGAAACCCATACCATGTATTTAAACTTATTCGAAACACTAACCATCTAACCCAATACCATATTCATGGGTGACCTTAATTACCCCACCATTAACCGGGAATCCTATCCAACAAAAAATACACATGCACAGAGATTCCTGGACTTTGTAAACACAAACTCTCTGGACCAGATAGTCAATGCACCAACCAGGGGTGCAACCATACTGAATCTGGTCCTCACTAATATGGGAGACTGCTGCACACCCCCTACTGCAATGCCTTCCATTGTAAAGTCAGACCAAAAAATGATCTCCTCTGAAGTAAAAATAAACACTGGACCCCCAGCTAAATCTGGAATATTCAGAAACTATTCTAAGGCTAACCTCCTGCTATTAAGTGAGAACCTGGCAAAATTTCAAGCCCCCATAAACCACGAAAACACTTCTGCCTATGCAGAACTGTTCACAGAAACCCTGTACAAGCATGTGAATACCTGCATAGAGGCAGCTGTACCCACCAGGAAGAAGTACAGAACTAACTCAAAAAGCAAGCCACCCTGGTGGAATCACAAAATTAATCGGCTGTATAACAGGAGGAAGATAATCATGGAAAAAAGTAGGAGGCTCAGCACCCAGTAGGATAAAAGCACTCTCATCAAACTAAACAAACAACCCTGAGGACAAATAAAGTCTACCAAAGCCAAATTTGAGGTATGTTTGGCATCCCAAGCCAAAGACAGTCACAAAGCATTCTTTACCTATATCTGCAATTTCAAAGGCAATACACAATTATGTGCAGAGCTCATTGTAAATGAAGCCACCTATACTGAGCCAGAAGATATAACAAACCTCCTGGCTAATAAATTCAGCTCCAACTTTACCCCTCTCTCCCCTTCAACCTTCCCTCTGGAAATATCATCAAATATAACTCCCCCTACTATAACTAGGGAGCAGGTCCTTAATGTTCTCTCTAAGACCAAGAACAATGAATCAATGAGCCCAGACAATATCCCAGAATGCCTTCTAAATACCATGAAACATAACCTATCAGGGCCTCTGGAATTACTATTTAACTGTACCCTCCAAATAGGCCTCATGCCTCATGAATAGAGAAAGGCAACAGTCATCCTGCTGAAAAAAGGTGGGCCATCTATAGAACCTGGAAACTATAGACCCATAAGTCTCGCTAGTCTTATATGTAAAGCTATGGAAAGAATTATCACAGAGGTGATCAATAGCGATATAGTAAACCTACAGACACTGGACCCGACCCAGTTTTGTTTAGTCAAGGGCAAATCATGCCTACTCAGCCTGGTGGACTTCTTTGAAAATGTCACCAAAGCAATGGATGAGGGCAAAATTGTTCACACTGCCTACCTTGACCTTGCCAAGGCATTTGACATAATACCCACTTGGGTATTGTTGACAAATTCAAGAGGATAGGTACAAACCCTTTAGTCACCAGGAGGATACCCACCTGGCTGAGAGACAGGACCCAGAGTGTAAGAACTTTGGAGTCCACCTCTACAAAGAGGCCAGTCACAAGTGGTGTCCTCCAGTGATCAGTCCTTGGACATCTCCTTTTTGGCATTTACTTCTCAGAAGTCGGAGCCAATGTCAGTGGTCTCTGGCTGACTAAATTTGCAGATGATTGCAAATTAGGAACAGTCATTGAATCTCACACTGACACAAATGTTCTCCAGGGCGGGTTGCCACAGACAAACAACTGGTGTCAGAGCCATGGACTAAAACTAAATGCCAAGAAATGCATAACACTATCCTTTGAGAAGTCATTTATCACTGGTAACTATCATATTGACAACACACCCCTAAGAGTTGACCCAGTAGACAGGGACCTAGGGTTACACACAGAGAGTAATCTAGCCTTTGATCATCACATGTCAATAGTGGTGAGGAAATCATTCTATGTTGTGCAGCTTATAAACAAAGGTATGGCATCTAATTCCAATGAAGTCATTGTTCCACTGTATTCAGCATTCATCAGACCTATCATTGAGGACAATGCACTGTTTGGTACAGTTTGTACCTAACCAGGCATATCCAACAATTGGAACAGCCACAGAGATTTCTCACTAAAAGAATACAGGGCATAAGTAATATGCCCTGTGCAGACAGCCTCAAGGCCCTATCCCTGTATTCTTTCCCCTACAGGCTTTTGAGGGGAGATCTATGCCTGGCATGCAGGACATTGTCAGACCCCACTCTGATGGACCTCCTGCATATCCACAAAAGAAACAGCACCAGAATTACCCATTCTAAAGACTTAAACATTGCATATGATATAAATAGGACCTGCTGGAGAGATAGGTATGTATCTCAGAGACTACCCCATCTATGAAACAGGCTACTTGTCCATGTGAAGCAGAGTTCTTCCCTAACCCAATTCAAGTGCAACTTGGACAATTGGATGGGAAACCGGAAATTCATCCCTGGTTTGGCACCTATGTCTCTAATGGAGAGAGGGAACTTGTAAATGGTTCATCTCCCAGGCCTATGCTTACACTTATCAAGGGTATCAGAACTTGTCAGAGATTTGGGATGCATGGCTAGGCTAAAAAAGGCCCTTGTGGTCGTTGGCCTAGTAAACACCTATGGAGCTATGAACTTATGCACCTATTTGCCTCTCTCTGAAGTAAGTTAACTAGGTTATAGTAATTCTCAAAGCTGTAGTCAGGAATATAGCAAAGCTTAATTTAGATGTTTTTCTTTATTTATTTGAGACTGTCCTGTAATGTTGTTTTAAATATTTCCGGTGATTTTGAACTCTGATGTCACTGTAATTATATACTGAGTATTTTCTTGTTCTTTTATTATTATTAAATATATTTAAACCTTTCATTGTGGCTGATCTGTTGTAAGAGATTTAAGTTCTGAGAGTACTTGCATATTTATTTGGTGATGCTGTGTAGGCCACTCCTAATAGCCTTGCTCTTGGTCAAACTATCATTTGGGTTAATAGTAATATTATACAGTAAGATTGAATACCCTTTGTTAAGTAGCTGATAAGGGGTTCTGGTGACAGTGCTAACTACCTTATACTCTGGGCAGAAGGGGGCATAGCTAGTAAACCTGTGCCAAACTTCCCCAGGTGTGTGTGTGTGTGTGTGTGTGTGTGTGTGTGTGTGTGTGTGTGTGTGTGTGTGTGTGTGTGTGTGTGTGTGTGTGTGTGTGTGTGTGTGTGTGTGTAAAACAAATCCCCAAGAATGTGTGTCAACTACTTGGGCAGGGACATGAAGCACTGGTTGGAAAGAGAGAGTGTTGAAGGATTTGGCTTGGAACCCTGGCTAAGGACTCAACTCAATAGCTGTGCCAGTGAGGAGTTGTATTTGGGATCTGGAGAAAAAGGGAAAAACAGCCCTGACTGTGGTCTCTGTGTGCTGTTAGGTGAAACTGCACTTGATGCCGAGAGTTAAATCTGGAAATACTGTGTGTGTACTTATAATTCTTCCAGTGCACGTTCCCCACACTGGTGCCACTTGTGAGGATTGATGCTCCTTGATTACTGATTCAGTGGTGGACATCACATAACCATTAACATACTTATTGCTGGATCTCATGCTAGCAGGTGATAACAGACAGTGCCAGTCATTAACTATTAGCTGCAGAAAGTAAAGCAGCTTTAAAAGCAGTTAAATATTGAAAGCTGCTATGCTTGTAAACAAAATGATTGGCAGAATAAAGCCCATAACAGCTTTTAGAGCAGTTTGTTCTTCAAAGGGACACTTTGTTTCAGCCTGCTGTCTCTGTAATGGGGCTAAAGTGTTTTTACTGATCTTTAAAGGCTTTGAAAGACAGTGAAACACTTCACTGTCTTACATTTTTTCCTGTAAATGGTAATACAAGCTACTGGTACTGCTCCATCTACCATAAAGACTTAGGATTTGGCCTGACATTATTAGGTGTTCTCAACGTGGAGGCCAAGATTCACCTCTCAAGCTTCACTTTCCATGTGGCTTTTGTGGCATCTGCATCTCAAAGACATAATAACTTAGTTATGATTTGAGACCTGATCATAACCCTCTTTGTTAAAAACAGAATAATGAAACCTGTAGCAAATGTAAAAAAGTATAAAAAGGTCATAAAGTAGCAAACACTGGGGTAAAAATATCAATCAGACCAAAGCATAGCAATTCAGCAGAAAAAAAACATGTAATTTATAGCCTCTAATTAAAGTAAATGTATCCAACAGTACACACTGGCAGACACTAGGGTGAAACAACCATCTTGTTAGACGTATTTATTTAAATTTAGTAACAAGAGGGAGAGCTGTACAGAGACTGTATACAAAACGTACATGTAGGTAATCACAAAGATAAGGGAAAAAAGGCAGTAAAATACTGGGCATAAAGTCTATAAACCTATGAATTATTGTCTTTCATTGTCTTATTCATAGTATCCGTAGTGGTGGTGCTGCGGTAGCGTTGTCACCTCACAGTAAGACGCTGTCCAGTTCGATTCTCAGCTAGAGTGTCTTCTGCATGGACACATGCATGAATGGGTGTACCTTCATTGAAGGTTGTGCGTCTGGGCTGGTAACTCAGCATGTAAAAATCAACTATCAATCATTAGCGGACCGAAGTTCTGCTGTGGTGACTGGGCTGGTAACTCGGCATGTAAAAATCAACTATCAATCATTAGCGGACCGGAGTTCTGCTGTGGCGACCACTAACTGGGAAAAGCCAAAAGACACAACATTGTCATATTCATAGTGCTTAGTCATTCTGTAATACCCTGATAGGGGTAATAGTCTGATGCTCAGGCTAACATTTGCACATAAGTTATGTACATCTCTAGGTTTAGGCTGGAAACATAACATCAATTGTTTAAACAACTCACATGGAGATCTGCTTTTTAAATGAGCATTGAACAACCAGGATATTTTTCCAAGAAAACAAATATTTTAATATAGAATTATTTCAGTGCATAGAAATGAACTGGATGGCAGTCTTTTTATCTGATATGGGCATAAAAATGACAAATAGCTACCTTTCATTAAAAAAAAAATGCATCCAGTGACCCTTCCCTAACAGCAATGAAAATTCTGAGACATGACATTTTATGGAGGGTTAATATTTTATTGTGATACAGAAGAGCTCCTGACCACCAACTCAGATGAAACAGTTCTTAATCTGCATTTTAGAGGAAGTATACTTCATGTTATTTATTTATCTATTTTAGTTTGTTTTACTTTTTTCTAGCCTCTGCTAATTCTTCCATGGTTGAGTAAGGCATTAAACAAAGCTCTCAGCTCTGTAGATATTTATTGCCAAAATTATTCTCCTTTCAGTTACGCCCCATTTTATTAACTATTTGCCACCTGTTAAAAACAATATTTGAAACATTTTTCCATATACAGTATGATAAACTGGATCCAGAAGGATATAATCTCTACTGACTCTATCTGATTGTTTTAAGCAAGTTTGTAACCATGATCAGGTATTGCTCTCTGAGATCTAATTTTTGTCACTCTCTTTTCAGTATTTCTATAACTTACAATGCAACCTCTGCAGTATAATATATTATTAAATAATTTCAAGCATGGAATTCTTAAAGAAATAAAGTCCTATCACACATATCAAGTTTTATATTTCCCTATTTATGACGTGATTATACAATATCAGCGCAGCATACAATGGTTATTATTGCTGTGTCATGACACCTATTTCTGCAGTTTGACTCCTGGCTGGGATGCCTGTTAATACATTTTCTACATTTTCTCTTGTCATTACTCTGACCGTGTAAATTTGCAGTATGCTCTAGACTCCTCCTACAGTTATGCATGTGATGTATTAGTTTGCCCTCCAATAGTCTGGCATCCTTTCCAGATTTAGGTCTCTGCCTTATAACCTTTGAATAGGCAACACAGAAGTCAGGTTCTCCACAACACTCAACAGGGTTAAATGATATCAGCAATGTAAAGAATAAATGGTTATTCCAAACAAATGTGGCTTTGTTTTATTCTGATGACTTCAGCTAGTGGAGATTCCAGGATTTCTGTTAATGCAAATCAATGCCCCAGCAAGAACCACAACATACATCTGAAAATGATAGAGGTTTTATGTTGTTGTTACAGAGCACATGATTATGTTCTGTACAAAGTGGTTACATGCAATGTATATTTTTTTCTGGTTTTCACTTTTGCTTTTCTTGCAGATACCACTATGCCTTTCGATAACCTAGGAATGATAATAAAACTTGTAAAGAAAAATGATCACAAATTATCCAGCTTCAGTACTCGGTGCAGGGGCTGACTTTGTTTAGTGCTCTGAAATTGGTTAGAATTAATTCAGAGAAATAATACAATAGAAGATACTAACACATATTAAATTAGATAGCTGAAAGGTATTCTGATAGACAAACCCAAAGTATGATGTAGGCGAACTACACGGTACAACAAGACAAAACTCATTATCTTAATAATCTTAATAATATATACATTATTCCAAAAACTCTCCATTAATCTTTTTTAGTTATCTAAATAATATTTATGTCAGTTGTTGCAGTAAAATTGTGTTGGTTGCATAAAGATAAAGAACCTCAAATATAATGACATCTACATTTTGTTTAATTAGTCTACAACTATTATATTTGGCGTTTGCAGTTCCTGAACATCTTCCTGGTGAAACCCCCTGAAAGGCAAGGGTCTGCAAACTGTGCTCTAAGAAAAAAAAACATAATATTAATATGGTACTTGAGAGAGACATCTTCCTATCATCTTGACTTTCCAGAATGATGTGGACTGAGTGAGGATTCTCATTTTTGCAATCACTATAAGTCTACAACTTCTACCTCTATACTATAAGTCTACAACTTCTACCTCTTTTCAATGTATTTATTATTTTTTATTTATTTACATTTGGTAACCGGGTAGTGTCCAACTTGGCAAAAAAGCCTGTTTTCAACATAGACCCAGAGTGAAAAGCTCCCAAAGTAAGGTTACTATATTTATAGTCAAATATGCTAGTTACAGTACAAAATGATTACTAAGAAGTTTACAAAATAACATAGTACAGTATAAATCAAGCTAATAAAAGCTGATAAAATCACACATCAATCCAAAAAATCAAATACAACATCAATAAAACAACAATAAAATTAATCAATATTGAGTTACATAGCCAGAAACACAGAAGTAGTGGAGTGTGTTTGCTTAGCCAGAGGAAGTACAGGAGCATAGCCAGTGATTGGAGAAATAATTTGTAAGGAGCTGTTTGAAGCTATGGGTATTAGGTATAGATAAGATATGTTGGGGAAGGGAATTTCACATTTTGACTATGGAGTAGCTGTATAAACAATCACCATAAGAGTTGTGGGTTTTGATAACTTTGAGCAAGCTTTTATCAGCTGACCTGACTGAGGTAAGATAAGAACAGGGCTGTACAAGGTTAGATACGGCTGGGCAATGGTCAGGTTTACTATTACCTGGTTTAGGGCTAGTAAGTTTGGGAGTTCAATCCACTTTAGTATTTGTAGGGCTATACAATGGTGGCAAGTTTGGCAATTTTATTATGGCAGGCTTTTAGGTTATTTGGGTCAGATTTACGAAGGTCTGTGAAGACTTGAGAACAATAGAGAGGGGTGGAAAGTAGGTGAGTTCTGGCAGTGGTTATTCATGCATGATTAGAAAGATATGGTTTAGCTCTGTAGAGAGTATTTAATTTTGTGTGGACTTTATTGATTGTTAAAGTGATACGTCTGTCAAATTTTAGGTTACTGTCTAGGGTAACACCAAGGAGTTTAGTATGTTCAACAGATTCAATTTTTGTACCATTAGAGGCAAAGATAGAGAGATGAGTTTGCTGCTTTTTATTGGCAGAATTAGAAAATACCATGAGTTTGGTCTTGTTAGGGTTCAGAATCAGTTTGTGGTCTGAGAGGTATCTTTCAATGTTATGAACGGCAGTCTGAGACTTTACTTGGAGTTCATTTATGGAGGGGCAGAGCAAATAAGGGAAGCATCATCAGCATATTGAATGATTGTGGCAGGTGAAGCTGCAGCATAAAGATAATTTGTAAAGATAATAAAGAGAAGTGGGCCTAAGATAGAGCCTTGTGGGATGCCGACAGTGATGGGCAAATGGGGTTATAGTTTATGTTCCCACATGGTGGCTTGTTTATGGCTTGTGAGTTAGTTATGGAACCAATGTAGTATATTGGAGCTGAAATTGAAAGAGGCAAGTTTGTTTAGGAGTATTTGATAGGATACAGTGTCAAAGGCTTTTGAAATATCAAGGAAGGTGGCAAAGACAATGTGGTTATTGTTTTTGAGGTGGTTTACAGTATTGGTGAAACTTAATAGAATGGTGTCAGTACTATGTTTGGGGCGAAAGTTATGCTGAGTAGAAGCTAAACGGTTATGTGTTAAGAGGTGATCTAGAGTCTGTTTATGAAGGCATTTTTCTAAGATGTTGGCAAATGGAGAAAGTATAGCTATGGGCCTATAGTTAGAAAGGTCAGTGGAGGGGCCTCCTTTGTGAAGGGGTATGACATGAGGCATTTTACAAAGCAAGGGAACATGCTCTTCAGAAATACAGTGGTTAATAAGAATAGATATAGGATAGGAGATAGATTTAGCAGCAAGTTTAAGAAATTTAACAAGTACCAATATCTACCAATATGAAGTGCTACGAGACATCAGCCTGTAGCCCAGAGTTTGATACCCTGCATGACTTTAACTGTCTTATCATGAAGATCATATTTTGTTTAGAAGTTTAGCAAAGTATATAAAAAGTCAAATGACACTGGCTGACAGGTATTGGTTCCTTTCATGAAAATCAGATAAAATAAATGATAATAAAGTGAATTCTAAAAAAATCTCAAGGTCTCCTATACTGCCTTACTAATGTCTCTATTCTTGATGCATGTTAATGGTCCATGCACTCATCAAAGAATAGGGCTGCATATTTTGAGGACAAAATTTATCTTGCACTAACAGCTTGCTGGAGTTTCAACTATGTGAATGCAATGAAGTCGTAAGATAAGAATATTTGTTTGGGTATGTATATTGCATGCTTGTTTTATGGGAATGCACTTACTGGTCCAAAGACAACTTTAGAAGGCAAAGGTGCAAACACCTGACAGTTAAAGTGCAGCAAGAGATAAGTAGATAGCATAAAAAAAAACTATTAAATATTTAATTCAATTAGATCGTGCTGACAATTTATCCACATTTTTTCAAAATGTACATTTTATACACAGGTAAATTAAATTCCATTGGATGGTTTTTAACATCATGTAGATTTTTTATATTATATTGTTGTATTTATTTATATATCCTTTGTTGACCAGGTTGTCCTTCTAGGCTAGTAACCTCATTTCAGTGGAGACACAAGGTGGTATTTACACTACTTAATGTGGTTCCATCCAATTTGAAGAGACAGCATGAGTGACATGATTTTTGGATGGATAACTGAATGGGCAATTTTGTTACTGACAGAGAGGATCATTCCTTTCCCCCAATGTTGCAGTTATACTACAGTTAATCATACTTGTATCGAAGGTGCAGGGAGTAGAGGTTTCATCATGGACATTTAGAGTACTCCCTTCTTTTGGAAGCCCTTTCAGTTTCATAAACTTTGATAAAATGTGCAACATAATTTATAAGTGATATCAATAAGTAAATATTTCCTTGTAAGAAAATCTCAGATATGTGTGTAAAATGATTCGCATGATTTTCTACAAATATAGGTCAAAAAGGGACTCCCTGAGAAGTACTACAGAACTAGTACTGATCTGCTCACAGGGGAAATACCACATTTTCCTGAAAAGTAACATTGAGTTGGTATATATTTTTACATTAAATATCTTGCTTGTGGAAGTTGCATTACGAATGTAGTAGTCCCCAGGAGAAGATAATTCAGGCCTATTATTCTATATTTCTGTTAGTTATAAGAATTTCTGATTAAGTGTACATGTGTAAATGCCAGGAAAGTACCTATACTAGTTGTAGATCATAGTGTAAAATGTGTGCTATATCTTTAAGAAGCATCACAACACAAGGAAAAAGAAACTAAGGGTAATGCTGCTCAACGCCAGAAGTCCAAACCTCAAGATGCACGCACTCGAGGCTCTCCTCAGTATGGAGAATATCGATGTCTGTGCAGTAACAGAAACCTAGTTCAAGGCTCCCGAGAGCACCCCAGTACTACTAGGCTATACGTCATACCATGCTTTTTGGCCCCAAAACTGGGACCAAACTACAATAGGAGGGGGAGTATCCATATTCATCAAAGATACCCATACCTCCAGGCTAGTGGCACTGCACGAAGCATCTGAGACCATCCATGTGAAACTAACAGTGGGCAAAACTGCCTTCCAGATTGTAGACTGCTACAGACCACCCTCCCAAACTCAGGAATCCCACTCGGCTTTCCTGAAGACACTGGAGAATATGAAGGTCTCTCCAAACACCATTATATTGGGTGACTTTAACTACCCAAACATAGACTGGGAGCACTACTCAAACCCCAACACCCTAGCCCAACGGTTCCTAGAATTTATAAACTCAAATGCTATGGAACAACAGGTCACCACTCCCACAAGAGGGGAAAACATATTGGACCTGATCATCACCAACATGGGGACTCTATATTCCATACCAGAGGTATACCCCTCATTGGTAAGATCTGACCATAAATTAATCACTATGGACATCCATATCCCGTCCCCACCCCCAGCAAAGGAAACCACGGTCAAAAACCTCTCAAAAGCAAACTTTCTACTTCTCAAAACCGAGGTGGAATCCTTCAAAGCCCCAGGGCCAGTGGAAAATATGGCCCAAACCGCAGAATCCTTTACAAACTCATTCTATGGATACCTACAGTACCTCCTTGCTGCCATAAAGTAATTTAATTTCAGCTATTTTTCAGAAGTTAACTTCTGGTGTTTCAGTTTCCACTGTTAAAATATACATTTAAACAGTTACATTAGTGCATGTACATTTCTGTTCTATTCCAGTAGGTTACACTGCGGATACAATTCAAATAGCACTCTGTAAAACACCTCTTCAGCACACACGTCTGTACAAACCATTTTATATGACATACCAAAACTCTAATACATTTGTAACACAAGCATATTACATGAAGCATGTTGACATTCACAAATGCCACATAACCATTTACAAAATTACAGACAGCTGCACTGACAGTATCTCCCTTTGTCACACTTCTATACAAATCATGTTGATATTCACAAATGACATATAATTATTTACAAAGTTCCAGCTAGCTGGGCTGGCAGTATCTCCTTTCATCACAATTTACTTAACAAAAGCCTGTAAAACACCTTTCTGATTTAAGAAAGAAAGAAAAAGAAATGCCATTAAAACTCTCCTTCATTCTTATATTTTCTACTTACAGTGCTATCGTAATATACATCAATTACTTCATCAAATTAAAGTAGATCTTTGGTAAACAAGTCTGGGAGATAAAGTAAGCAAACGGTAACATAAAACTGACAGCACTTTTCAAATGCATAAAGAATAGCAGTCAATATCTTGAAAACAACCTTCTTCAGTGGAATTCAAAATAACTTCATTTTGGAGAAATATTTATATGAATTAAAAAAGCACCATATTTAAAAATGACAGAAACAAAAACGCAATCACAGTATGAAGTTATTTGCTGCATTTTAGAAAAGACGCAAGACAGGATTTATTATATAGCACATTTAGTTTGCCTTCACCGTCACTTGCCTCACAGTTTTCATTTTTTACTAATGTGTTATTTCCTCATCCAGTACACTTTCCTGCACTACATTAAAGTCTTACGTCTTAAAAATAAAAGACTGAATAAACTGATCAATTCATTCAAATACTTTTTATCATTTTTCATTTTGGTATCAAAGTACATGAATATCCTATGCATAATTGCATGAATTTTCTTATCATCGTAAAACAACCTACAAGTGCGTTGATCTACACATGCACAAGTGCATGTGAGTGAATGCGCACATATACAAACACACAAACACACACACACACACACACACACACACACATACACATGGAATACAAGTTGTCATTTTTCAGAAATGTTAATATTTATGAAGAAAAACATGGTCTAATGCTCATGTTTCCTCTTTCAGACCAAAGTATATGTAAACAATGGGAGAGTGCAAAGCTAGTGAGAAATGTCTGCATTTGGACACATATGTGGCACTTTCTTTAATATCACAATGAGAAATAATAATAATCAAAATAATAATAATTTTGTTCAGTACATATCATGCTATATACTAGGGAAGAAAAATTACTCCTTTTTTCTAGGATTATGGCTCAGAAATATTGCATGAGCATGTCTAGAGGTGGGATACTGAAGAGTTATTACAGCTCGACCTAGCAACAAGATGATATTAAGAATGAAAGGGTTAATAGAAGAGTGTTGTAACTGGATGATATGTTAAGATCCTTTCATTATGATAATGTTTTGTATCCAAAATGCTTCAATTTAGAGTTTAAGTATATCAAAAATAGAGTTGTTCATATAAAATGTGTATTGCTATTAATAAACATGTATTTCATTTTAAACTGAATAAATGTTGCAAATTGTATGTATTAATGATAACCACAGTGCACCATAGCTTGCCTCCCTATCTCAGTTACGTATTGCCCGTTGAGTTTAATGTAGCTGTGATGATTTCCCACTCATCATTTGGAACTCATTTTGATCATTTACCTACTTAATGTCACAACAGGCAAATCTCTTTCTGTTCATTCCCTTAAGTCCCCCAACCTAAAGCAGCTAAAGGTTCTACATATGTATATGACACACACAACATTTACAGGAAAGCATATTAAATGTCTAAGTCTAGTCACTGCCAACTGTACCTATGACAGATTCAAAACGGCATGGCATTGACTCAGCCTGCTTTAAAATAACTTAAGCTTCAATATCAGACACTGTCAACATCTTTAGAGACTTTGTTGTAACATTGCACTTATTATGTAGAAATACTACTGTCTTATAAGTGCTAACTTTGTTAAATTCCACCAGAAACATTACCTTACTTATGTCATCAATGACTCAAGAATGTCCAAACTGAAATTCAAATTCTCACTGGAGTCTCAAAGAAGAAAAAAACACCATGACATAGCAAAGCCATACAGAAATAATGTCAACCCATGCATAGAAAGAGATACTATTGAATGAAATAATGCAAAAAAAAATCCATGAAAAGATAAGTATCCAAACTTTTACATAACTTGATGCGTAGTAACAACATTGTAGTGTGTTAACTTTCAAGTTAATTTGAAGTTCATCTGTTTTTTTATTCATTTACCATTTGTAAACTGTGCAAGTGAATTTCAGCTATGACCCAGATCAAAATGGCAATGGTGCATGTTATGTATTTTTAGAAACTGTCTAAATGCCACATAACGGCCAGCTTGTATCATAATTACTCGGTTCTTTGTTGTCTTTGAAGTGTTTTATTGTTTTATAACTTACAGTCTTTGCCAAAGATCTGAGGAAAAGCCCTTTTCTATGTATTTTTACAGGTAGATGCTAAATGCTATTAGTTTCTATCAATGGTTGTTTTGGGACCTGGGAACTAGGAGTCAGATGACAATGACAAGCAGTGATGTCATTCGGCAAGTTCTCCCAGCAGTAATATTTGAGAACTCTCTGAGTGAGACAGAGCATTCTGTATTCTATCTTTAACCTGACAACAACAACTACAGAAGACCCATTCATCACACAGATTAGGAGTCTAAACAAAAAACTCCACTCCCTAGAAGTTGTCTTTACCCTTGAGAATGATGATGTCTGTGCAGTCACTGAGACACAGTTTAAAGCCACAGAGAGCACACTAACAGAGCAAGGTTATAATGCCTTCCACACATTTAGGCCAGCTGCTTCACAGACAGGGACTAAAGGTGGGGGTGTTTCTATTTACATCAAAAATAAATACACTTCAAGGCTAGTCAAACAGGACAATGTACATGAGCTGATCCATGTTTAATTCACAATAGGTAGAATCCAATATCACTTCTTTGCAAGCTATAGGTCCCCCTCCATGATCCAGGAAACACATACCATGTATTTAAACTTATTCGAAACACTAACCATCCAACCCAATACCATATTCATGGGTGACCTTAATTACCCCACCATTAACCGGGAATCCTATCCAACAAAAAACACACATGCACAGAGATTCCTGGACTTTGTAAACACAATCTCTCTGGACCAGATAGTCAATGCACCAACCAGGGATGCAACCATACTGGATCTGGTCTTCACTAATATGGGAGACTGCTGCACATCCCCTACTGCAATGCCTTCCCTGGTAAAGTCAGACCAAAAAATGATCTCCTCTGAAGTAAAAATAAACCTTGGACCCCCAGCTAAATCTGGAATATTCAGAAACTATTCTAAGGCTAACCTCCTGCTATTAAGTGAGAACCTGGCAAAATTTCAAGCCCCCATAAACCATGAGAACACTTCTGCCTATGCAGAACTGTTCACAGAAACCCTGTACAAGCATGTGAATACCTGCATAGAGGCAGCCGTACCCACCAGGATGAAGTACAGAACTAACTCAAAAAACAAGCCACCCTGGTGGAATCACAAAATGAATCGGCTGTATAACAGGAGGAAGATAATCATGGAAAAATGTAGGAGGCTCAGCACCCAGTAGGATAAAAGCACTCTCATCAAACTAAACAAACAAGCCTGAGGACAAATAAAGTATACCAAAGCCAAATTTGAGGTATGTTTGGCATCCCAAGCCAAGGACAGTCACAAAGTATTCTTTACCTATATCTGCAATTTCAAAGGCAATACACAATTATGTGCAGAACTCATTGTAAATGAAGCCACCTATACTGAGCCAGAAGATATAACAAACCTCCTGGCTGATAAATTCAGCTCCAACTTTACCCCTCTCTCCCCTTCAACCTTCCCTCTGGAAATATCATCAAATATAACTCCCCCTACTATCACAAGGGAGCAGGTCCTTAATGTTCTCTCTAAGACCAAGAACAATGAATCAATGAGCCCAGACAATATCCCAGAATGCCTTCTAAATACCATGGAACATGACCTATCAGGGCCTCTGGAATTACTATTTAACTGTACCCTCCAAATAGGCGTTATGCCTCATGAATAGAGAAAGGCAACAGTCATCCCGCTGAAAAAAGGTGGGCCATCTATAGAACCTGGAAACTATAGACCCATAAGTCTCGCTAGTCTTATATGTAAAGCTATGGAAAGAATTATCACAGAGGTGATCAATAGCGATATAGTAAACCTACAGACACTGGACCCGACCCAGTTTTGTTTAGTCAAGGGCAAATCATGCCTACTCAGCCTGGTGGACTTCTTTGAGAATGTCACCAAAGCAATGGAAGAGGGCAAAATTGTTCACACTGCCTACCTTGACCTTGCCAAGGCATTTGACATAATACCCACTTGGGTATTGTTGACAAATTCAAGAGGATAGGTACAAACCCTTATGTCACCAGGTGGATACCCAACTCACTGAGAGACAGGACCCAGGATGTTAGAACTTTGGAGTCCACTTCTACAAAGAGGCCAGTCACAAGTGGTGTCCTCCAGTGATCAGTCTTTGGACATCTCCTTTTTGGCATTTACTTCTCAGAAGTCGGAGCCAATGTCAGTGGTCTCTGGCTGACTAAATTTGCAGATGATTGCAAATTAGGAACAGTCATTGAATATCACACTGACAAAAATGTTCTCCAGGGCAGGTTGCCACAGTCAAACAACTGGTGTCAGAGCCATGGACTAAAACTAAATGCCAAGAAATGCATAACACTATCCTTTGAGAAGTCATTTATCCCTGGTAACTTTCATATTGACAACACACCCCTTAGAGTTGACCCAGTAGACAGGGACTTAGGGTCACACACAGAGAGTAATCTAGCCTTTGATCATCACATGTTAATAGTGGTGAGGAAATCATTTTATGTTGTGCAGCTTATAAACAAAGGTATGGCATCTAATTCCAATGAAGTCATTGTTCCACTGTATTCAGCATTCATCAGACCTATCATTGAGGACAATGCAGTGTTTGGTACAGTTTGTACCTAACCAGGCATATCCAACAATTGGAACAGCCACAGAGATTTCTCACTAAAAGAATACGGGGCATAAGTAATATGCCCTGTGCAGACAGCCTCAAGGCCCTATCCCTGTATTCTTTCTCCTACAGGCTTTTGAGGGGAGATCTATGCCTGGCATACAGGACATTGTCAGACCCCACTCTGATGGACCTCCTGCATATCCACAAAAGAAACAGCACCAGAATTACCCATTCTAAAGACTTAAACATTGCATATGATATAAATAGGACCTGCTGGAGAGATAGGAATGTATCTCAGAGACTACCCCATCTATGAAACAGGCTCCTTGTCCATGTGAAGCAGAGATCTTCCCTAATTCAATTCAAGTGCAACTTGGACAATTGGATGGGAAACCAGAAATTCATCCCTGGTTTGGCACCGATGTCTCTAATGGAGAGAGGGAACTTGTAAATGGTTCATCTCCCAAGCCTATGCTTACACTTATCAAGGGTATCAGAACTTGTCAGAGATTTGGGATTGATGGCTAGGCTAAAAAACGCCCTTGTGGTCATTGGCCTAGTAAACACCTATGGAGCTATGAACCTATGTACCTATTTGCCTCACTCTGAAGTAAGTTAACTAGGTTATAGTAATTCTCAAAGCTGTAGTCAGGAATATAGCAAAGCTTAATTTAGATGTTTTTCTTTATTTATTTGAGACTGTCCTGTAATGTTGTTTTAAATATTTCCTGTGATTTTGAACTCTGATGTCACTGTAATTATATACTGAGTATTTTCTTGTTCTTTTATTATTATTAAATATATTTAAACCTTTCATTGTGGCTGATCTGTTGAAAGAGATTTAAGTTCTGAGAGTACTTGCATATTTATTTGGTGATGCTGTGTAGGCCACTCCTAATAGCCTTGCTCTTGGTCAAACTACCATTTGGGTTAATAGTAATATTATACAGTAAGATTGAATACCCTTTGTTAAGTAGCTGATAAGGGGTTCTGGTGACAGTGCTAACTACCTTATACTCTGGGCAGAAGGGGGCATAGCTAGTAAACCTGTGCCAACCTTTCCCAGGTGTGTGTGTGTGTGTGTGTGTGTGTGTGTGTGTGTGTGTGTGTGTGTGTGAAACAAATCCCCAAGAATGTGTGTCAACTACTTGGGCACGGACACGAAGTTGTGGTTGGAAAGAGAGAGTGTTGAAGGATTTGGCTTGGAACGCTGGCTAAGGACTCAACTCAATAGCTGTGCCAGTGAGGTGTTGTATTTGGGATCTGGGAAAGAGGGAAAAACAGCCCTGCACTGACTGTGGTCTCTGTGTGCTGTTAGGTGAAACTGCACTTGATGCCGAGAGTTAAATCTGGAAATACTGTGTGTGTACTTGTAATTCTTCCAGTGCACGTTCCCCGCACTGGTGCCACTTGTGAGGATTGAGGCTCCTTGATTACTGATTCAGTGGTAGACATCACATAACCATTAACATAGTTATTGCTGGATCTCATGCTAGCAGGTGATAACAGACAGTGCCAGTCATTAACTATTAGCTGCAGAAAGTAAAGCAGCTTTAAAAGCAGTTAAATATTGAAAGCTGCCATGCTTGTAAACAAAATGATTGGCAGAATAAAGCCCATAACAGCTTTTAGAGCTGTTTGTTCTTCAAAGGGACACTTTGTTTCAGCCTGCTCTCTCTGTAATGGGGCTAAAGTGTTTTTACTGACCTTTAAAGGCTTTGAAATACAGTGAAACACTTCACTGTCTTACATTTTTTCCTGTAAATGGTAGTACAAGCAACTGGTACTGCTCCATCTACCATAAAGACTTAGGATTTGGCCTGACATTATTAGGTGTTCTCAACGTGGATGCCAAGATTCACCTCTCAAGCTTCACTTTCCATGTGGCTTTTGTGGCATCTGCATCTCAAAGACATAGTTACTTAGTTATGATTTGAGACCTGATCATAACCCTCTCTGTTAAAAACAGAATAATGAAACCTGTAGCAAATGTAAAAAGGTATATAAAGGTCATAAAGTAGCAAATACTGGGGTAAAAATATCAATCAGACCAAAGCATAGCAATTCAGCAGAAAAAAAACATGTAATTTATAGCCTCTAATTAAAGTAAATGTATCCAACAGTACACACTGGCAGACACTAGGGTGAAACAACCATCTTGTTAGACGTATTTATTTAAATTTAGTAACAAGAGGGAGAGCTGTACAGAGACTGTATACAAAACGTACATGTAGGTAATCACAAAGATAAGGGAAAAAAGGCAGTAAAATGCTGGGCATAAAGTCTATAAACCTATGACTTATTGTCTTTCATTGTCTTATTTATAGTATCCGTGGTGGTGGTGCTGCGGTAGCGTTGTCACCTCACAGTAAGACGCTGTCCAGTTCGATTCTCAGCTAGAGTGTCCTCTGCATGGACACATGCATGAATGGGTGTACCTTCATTGAAGGTTGTGCGTCTGGGCTGGTAACTCGGCATGTAAAAATCAACTATCAATCATTAGCGGACTGGAGTTCCGCTGTGGCGACCATTAGTCATTCTGTAATACCCTGATAGGGGTAATAGTCTGATGCTCAGGCTAACATTTGCACATAAGTTATGTACATCTCTAGGTTTAGGCTGGAAACATAACTTCAATTGTTTAAACAACTCACATGGAGATCTGCTTTTTAAATGAGCATTGAACAACCAGGATATTTTTCCAAGAAAACAAATATTTTAATATAGAATTCTTTCAGTGCATAGAAATGAACTAGATGGCAGTCTTTTTATCTGATATGGGCATAAAAATGACAAATAGCTACCTTTCATTAAAAAAAATGCATCCAGTGACCCTTCCTTAACAGCAATGAAAATTCATGACATTTTATGGAGGGTTAATATTTTATTGTTATACAGAAGAGCTCCTGACCACCAACTCAGATGAAACAGTTCCTAATCTGCATTTTAGAGGAAGGATACTTCATGTTATTTATTTATCTATTTTAGTTTGTTTTACTTTTTTCTAACCTCTGCTAATTCTTCCATGGTTGAGTAAGACATTAAACAAAGCTCTCAGCTCTGTAGATATTTATTGCCAAAATTATTCTCCTTTCAGTTACGCCCCATTTTATTAGCTATTTGCCACCTGTTAAAAACAATATTTGAAACATTTTTCCATATACAGTATGATAAACTGGATCCAGAAGGATATAATCTCTACTGACTCTATCTGATTGTTTTAAGCAAGTTTGTAACCGTGATCAGGTATTGCTCTCTCAGATCTAATTTTTGTCACTCTCTTTTCAGTATTTCTATAACTTACAATGCAACCTCTGCAGTATAATATATTATTAAATAATTTCAAGCATGGAATTCTTAAAGAAATAAAGTCCTATCACACATATCAAGTTTTATATTTCCCTATTTATAACGTGATTATACAATACCAGCGCAGCATACAGTGGTTATTGTTGCTGTGTCATGGCACCTATTTCTGCAGTTTGACTCCTGGCTGGGATGCCTGTTAATACATTTTCTACATTTTCTCTTGTCATTACTCTGACCATGTAAATTTGCAGTATGCTCTAGACTCCTCCTACAGTTATGCATGTGATGTATTAGTTTGCCCTCCAATAGTCTGGCATCCTTTCCAGAATTAGGTCTCTGCCTTATAACCTTTGAATAGGCGACACAGAAGTCAGGTTCTCCACAATACTCATCAGGGTTAAATTATATCAGCAATGTAAAGAATAAATGGTTATTCCAAACAAATGCAGCTTTGTTTTATGCTGATGACTTCAGCTAGTGGAGATTCCAGGATTTCTGTTAATGCAAATCAATGTCCCAGCAAGAACCACAACATACATCTGAAAATGTTAGAGGTTTTATGTTGTTGTTACAGAGCACATGATTATGTTCTGTACAAAGTGGTTACATGCAATGTATATTTTTTTCTGGTTTTCACTTTTGCTTTTCTGCAGATACCACTATGCCTTTCGATAACCTAAGAATGATAATAAAACTTGTAAAGAAAAATGATCACAAATTATCCAACTTCAGTACTCAGTGCAGGGGCTGACTTTGTTTAGTGCTCTGAAATTGGTTAGAATTAATTCCGAGAAATAATACAATAGAGGATACTAAGACATATTAAATTAGATAGCTGAAAGGTATTCTGATAGACAAACCCAAAATATGATGTAGGCAAACTACACGGTACAACAAGACAAAACTCATTATCTTAATAATCTTAATAATATATACATTACTCCAAAAGCTCTCCATTAATCTTTTTTAGTTATCTAAATAATATTTATGTCAGTTATTGCAGTAAAATTGTGTTGGTTGCATAAAGATAAAGAACCTCAAATATAATGACATCTACATTTTGTTTAATTAGTCTGCAACTATTATATTTGGCGTTTGCAGTTCCTGAACATCTTCCTGGTGAAACCCCCTGAAAGGCAAGGGTTTGCAAACTGTGCTCTAAAAAAAAAAAAAAAACATCATATTAATATGGTACTTGAGAGAGACATCTTCCTATCATCTTGACTTTCCAGAATGATGTGGACTGAGTGATGATTCTCATTTTTGCAATCACTATAAGTCTACAACTAAACTTCTACCTCTTTTCAATGTATTTATTATTTTTTATTTATTTACATTTGGTAACCGGGTAGTGTCCGACTTGGCAAAAAACTGTTTTCAACAGAGACCCAGAGTGAAAAGCTCCCAAAGTAAGATTACTATATTTATAGTCAAATATGCTAGTTACAGTACAAAATGATTACTAAGAAGTTTACAAAATAACATAGTACAGTGTAAATCACGCTAATAAAAGCTGATAAAATCACACATCGATCCAAAAAAATCAAATACATCATCAATAAAACAAGAATAAAATTAATCAACATTGAGTTACATAGTCAGAAACACAGAAGAAGGGTAGTGTGTTTGCTTAGCCAGAGGAAGTACAGGAGCATAGCCAGTGATTGGAGAAATAATTTGTAAGGAGCTGTTTGAAGCTATGGATATTAGGTAAAGATAGGAGATTTTGGGGAAGGGAATTTCATGTTTTGACTATGGAGTAGCTGTATAAACAATCACCATAAGAGTTGTGGGTTTTGATAACTTTGAGCAAGCTTTTATCAGCTGACCTGACTGAGGTAAGATAAGAACAGGGCTGTACAAGGTTAGATACGGCTGGACAATGGTCAGGTTTACTATTACATGGTTTAGGGCTATTAAGTTTGGGAGTTCAATCCACTTTAGTATTTGCAGGGCTATAAGGGTGGAAAGTAGGTGAGTTCTGGCAGTGGTTATTCATGCATGATTAGAAAGATATGGTTTAGCCCTGTAGAGAGCATTTAATTTTGTGTGGACTTTTTTGATTGTTAAAGTGATATGTCTGTCAAATTTTAGGTTACTGTCTTGGGTAACACCAAGGAGTTTAGTATGTTCAACAGATTCAATTTTTGTACCATTAGAGGCAAAGATAGAGAGATGAGTTTGTTGCTTTTTATTGGCAGAATTAGAAAATACCATGAGTTTGGTCTTGTTAGGGTTCAGAATCAGTTCGTGGTCTGAGAGGTATCTTTCAATGTTATGAACGGCAGTCTGAGACTTTACTTGGAGTTCATTTATGGAGGGGTAGAGCAAATAAGAGAAGCATCATCAGCATATTGAATGATGGTGGCAGGTGAAGCTGCAGTATAAAGATCATTTGTAAAGATAATAAAGAAAAGTGGGCCTAAAATAGAACCTTGTGGGACGCCGATAGTGATGGGCAAATGGGGTGATAGTTTATGTTCCCACATGGTGGCTTGTTTATGGCTTGTGAGGTAGTTATGGAACCAATGTAGTGTATTGGAGCTTAAATTGAAAGATGCAAGTTTGTTTAGGAGTATTTGATAGGATACAGTGTCAAAGGCTTTTGACATGTCAAGGAAGGTGGCAAAGACAATGTGGTTATTGTTTTTGAGGTGGTTTACAGTATTGGTGAAACTTAATAGAATGGTGTCAGTAATATATTTGGGGCGAAAGTTATGCTGAGTAGAAGATAAACGGTTATGTGTTAAGAGGTGATCTAGAGTCTGTTTATGTAGGCATTTTTCTAAGATGTTGGCAAATGGAGAAAGTATAGCTATGGGCCTTTGTGAAGGGGTATGACATGAGGCATTTTACAAAGCAAGGGAACATGCTCTTCAGAGATACAGTGGTTAATAAGAATAGATATAGGATAGGAGATAGATTTAGCAGCAAGTTTAAGAAATTTAACAAGTACCAATATCTACCAATATGAAGTACTACGAGACATCAGCCTGTAGCCCAGAGTTTGATACCCTGCATGACTTTAACTGTCTTACCATGAAAATCATATTTTGTTTAGAAGTTTAGCAAAGAAAGTATATAAAAAGTCAAATAACACTGGCTGACAGGTATTGGTTCCTTTCATGAAAATCAGATGAAATAAATGATAATAAAGTGAATTCTAAAAAATCTCAAGGTCTCATATACTGCCTTACTAATGTCTCTATTCTTGATGCATGTTAATGGTCCATGCACTCATCAAAGAATAGGGCTGCATATTTTGAGGACTAAATTCATCTTGCACTAACAGCTTGCTGGAGTTTCAACTATGTGAATGCAATGAAGTCGTAAGATAAGAATATTTGTTTGGGTATGTATATTGCATGCTTGTTTTATGGGAATGCAATTACTGGTCCAAAGACAACTTTAGAAGGCAAAGGTGCAAACACCTGACAGCTAAAGAGCAGCAAGAGATAAGTAGATAGCATAAAAAAAACTATTAAATATTTTATTCAATTAGATCGTGCTGACAATTTATCCACATTTTTTCAAAATGTACATTTTCTACACAGGTAAATTAAATTCCATTGGATGTTTTTTAACATCATGTAGATTTTTTTATATTATATTGTTTTATTTATTTATTTATTTATATATCCTTTGTCGACCAGGTTGTCCTTCTAGGCTAGTAACCTCATTTCAGTGGAGACACAAGGTGGTATTTACACTACTTAATGAGGTTCCATCCAATTTGAAGAGACAGCATGAGTGACATTATTTTTGGATGGATAACTGAATGGGCAATTTTGTTACTGACAGAGAGGATCATTCCTTTCCCCCAATGTTGCAGTTATACTACAGTTAATCATACTTGTATCGAAGGTGCAGGGAGTAGAGGTTACATCATGGGAATTTAGAGTACTCTCTTCTTTTGGAAGCCCTTTCAGTTTCATAAACTTTGATAAAATGTGCAACATAATTTATAAGTGATACCAATAAGTAAATATTTCCTAGTAAGAAAATCTCAGATATGTGCGTAAAATGATTTACATGATTTTCTACAAATATAGGTCAAAAAGGGACTCCCTGAGAAGTACTACAGAACTAGTATTGATCTGCGCACAGGGGAAATACCACATTTTCCTGAAAAGTAACATTGAGTTGGTATAGATATTTACATTAAATATCTTGCGTGTGGAAGTTGCATTACTAATGCAGTAGTCCCCAGGAGAAGATAATTCAGGCCTATTATTCTATATTTCTGTTAGTTCTAAGAATTTCTGATTGTGTACATGTGTAAATGCCAGGAAAGTACACATACTAGTTGTAGATCATAGTGTAAAATGTGTGCTATATCTTTAAGAAGCATCACAACACAAGGAAAAAAAAACTAAGGGTAATGCTGCTCAACGCCAGAAGTCCAAACCTCAAGATGCACTCACTCGAGGCTCTCCTCAGTATGGAGAATATCGATATCTGTGCAGTAACAGAAACCTAGTTCAAGGCTCCCGAGAGCACCCCAGCACTACCAGGCTATACCTCATACCATACTTTTTGGCCCCAAAACTCAGACCGAACTACAAGAGGAGGGGGAGTATCCATATTCATCAAAGATACCCATACCTCCAGGCTAGTGGCACTGCACAAAGCATCTGAGACCATCCATGTGCAACTAACAGTGGGCAAAACTGCCTTCCAGTTTGTAGCCTGCTACAGACCACCCTCCCAAACTCAGGAACCCCACTCGGCTTTCCTGAAGACACTGGAGAATATGAAGGTCTCTCCAAACACCATTATATTGGGTGACCTTAACTACCCAAACATAGACTGGGAGCACTACTCAAGCCCCAACACCCTAGCCCAACGGTTCCTAGAATTTATAAACTCAAATGCTATGGAACAACTGGTCACCACTCCCACAAGAGGGGAAACATATTGGACCTGATAATCACCAACAGGGGGACTCTATGTTCCATACCAGAGGTATACCCCTCATTGGTAAGATCTGACCATAAATTAATCACTATGGACATCCATATCCTGTCCCCACCCCCAGCAAAGGAAACCACGGTCAAAAACTTCTCAAAAGCAAACTTCTCACTTCTCAAAACCGAGGTGGAATCCTTCAAAGCCCAGGGCCTCTCAAAGTCAGGAATCCCACTCGGCTTTCCTGAAAACATTGGAGAACATGAAGATCTCTCCAAACACCATTATATTGGGTGACTTCAATTACCCAAACATTGACTGGGAGCACTACTCAAGCCCCAGCACCTTAGCCCAAAGGTTCCTGGAAATTATAAACTCAAATGCTATGGAACAACTAGTCACCACTCCTACAAGAGGGGACAACATACTAGACCTGATCATTACCAACATGGGGACTCTATGCTCCACACCAGAAGTATATCCTTCATTGGTAAGATCTGACCATAAATTAATCACTATGGACATCCATATCCCGACCCCGTCACCATCCCAGAAAACCACAGTAAAAAACTTCTCAAAAGCAAACTTCTCACTTCTCAAAAGCAAAGTGGAATCCTTCAAGGCCCCAGGGCCAGTGGAAACTACAGCCCAAACTGCAGAATCCTATATAAATGCATTCTACGGACATCTCCAGGAATGCATGGATCATGCTATCCCAAACAAAACCAAGACCCAATCATCCAAAGGCAGGCGTCCAGTCTGGTGGACCCCTGCCATAAATAAACTGTACAACAGAAGGAGGAAGCTACTACATGATAGAGCAAAATCCCTAATAGGGAAGGCATCTCTGATTAGTACTAGCAAAAAATTATGATCCCTCATAAAATCCTCCAAGGCCAGCTTCGAGAGAAAAATTGCACAGGACACCAAAGACAATCATAAGGCTTTTTTCAGTTATGTTAGGAACCTGGGATGCAACTCCCAGACTTCTTCTGAGTTGATACTAAATGACAAAAAATACACTGAACCGACAGACATCGCCAATATCCTGGCAGACAGGTTCAGTGCAAACTTCTCGCTCAAAAGAGCAAGTATCTATCCTGGCAGAGGGCTGCCTCCCAAACATCTCTGATGCTCAGGTGAAGGCTGCCCTCTCCAAAGCAAAATACACTGCTTCCATGGGACCAGATGGCATCCCAGGTTGCGTCCTACATGAACTCCAAGAGGAACTAATCCCTCAAATAAAACAGCTATACAATCTCAGCCTCACTACAGGATATGTGCCCACAGAATGGCGTACAGCAACAGTAGTCCCACTCCACAAAGGTGGAGCCTCTACGGACCCTGGAAACTATCGTCCCATAAGCCTGACTAGCTTAGTCTGCAAGGCTATGGAGAGGATCATCATGGAGCTCATAAACAAAGACATTGGGGACCTACAGACACTAGATCCTACCCAGTTCGGCTTTGTAAAGGGCAGATCCTGCCTTTTGAACCTGGTTGACTTCTTCAAAACAGTCACCAAAGCCATAGATGAAGGGAAGGTAGTCCACACAGCCTATCTGGACCTTGCAAAGGCATTTGACACAATACCCCACTCGGGCATCATAGATAAGCTATCCAGCTTAAATATAAACCCCTATGTCACAAGATGGGTCACAAACTGGCTCAAAGACAGAACCCACAGAGTGAGAGTTGCTGGAGCCATGTCAGACTCGAAACCGGTCACAAGTGGTGTCCCACAGGGTTCTGTCCTGGGGCCACTCTTGTTCGGTATATACTTTTCCGAGGTACAGGCAAACGTGGGAGGACTATGGCTCACTAAGTTCGCAGATGACTGCAAACTGGGCGCCATAATTGACTCTCCAGCTGACACAAACATCCTTCAAAAAGGTCTCACAGAGACAGATAACTGGTGCCAGTGCCATGGTTTAAAGATAAATGTCAAAAAATGTATAGTCGTACCCTTTGGCAAAAACAATGTGCCCACAAATTACCACATAGGCGGAAACCCATTAAGTACAGAGAAAGTTATTAGGGACCTGGGGACCCAAGTTGATAGCAATCTCTCCTTTAAAAACCACATTGCCAAAGTGGTTAGAAAGACCTTCTACACAACCCACCTCATCACGAAGGGTTTCACATCTAGATCAAGAGAGGTAATCGTGCCCCTTTATTCATCCCTCATCAGGCTCATCATAGAATACAATGCCCCTTTTGGGATGTACCTTACCCGACACCTGCAGCAATTAGAAAGACCCCAAAAGTATCTCACCAAGAGGATCAAGGGTCTCAAACAGATGCCATATGCTGCTCGGTTAAAAAAACTCCAGCTCTACTCAGTTGCATACCGCCTACTTCGAGGCGATCTATGCCTGACATACAAAGCTATGTCAAATCCAGAATTAATGGACATGCTCCACCTCAGTAAATCTAAATCCCTTAGAGCCACATGCTCGAGGGACTTGAACCTCAGCACAGAAATAAATAGAACTTGCTGGAGGGACAGGTTCATAACCCAGAGGCTCCCTTCGCTCTGGAATAGAATTCCAGTTCATGTGAGGCAGAGCACCTCACTGAATCTCTTCAGGAAGAATCTCGATAGGTGGATGGGGGATCGTAGGTTTGTCCCAAGGATTACTCCCGTGTCACTATTAGACAGAGGCACAGTAAACTAAACCTTAAAAAGGGCACAGTATACTCAAATCAAGGGGTGGCATAAGCCATACAGAATCGGACTAGGCTTATAATTGCCCCAGGGCAGATAGCCTAGTATGAACCTATGAACTTATAAACCTATGAAAATACGGCCCAAACCGCAGAATCCTTTACAAACACATTCTATGGATACCGACAGGAATGCATGGATCGTGCTATCCCAAATAAAACTAAGACACATTCCTCCAAAGGCAAGAGACCTGTCTGGTGGACCCCAGCCATAAATAAGCTGTACAACAGAAGGAGGAAGCTACTACATGATAGAGCAAAATCCCTGAAAGGGAAGGCAACTCTGATCAGTACTAGCAAGAAACTACGATCCCTCATAAAATCATCTAAGGCTAGCTTCGAAAGAAAAATTGCACAAGACGCTAAAGATAATCACAAGGCTTTCTTTAGTTATGTCAGAAACATGGGTGAAAACTCCCAGATATGCTGTGAGTTAGTGCAAAATGACAAAAAATACACTGAACCCACAGACATTGCCAACATCCTGGCAGACAGGTTCAGTGCAAACTTCTCCCCCCTCCCCCCAAAAGAGCAAATGACTATCCCAACAGAGTGTAGCCTCCCTGGCAAAGCAAAAAACACAGCATCAAAGGGACCAGAATGTGTCCCGGGCTGCGTTTTACATGAGCTCCAAGAAGAACTGAACCCTCACTTAAAATCACTGTTTAGTCTCAGCCTTACAACAGGATATGCACCCAAAGAATGGTGTACAGCAACAGTGGTCCCACTCCATAAAGGTGGTGCCACAACCGACCCCGGAAACTATTGCCCTATAAGCCTAACTAGCCTGGTCTGCAACGCTATGGAGTGTATCATCATGGAACTCATAAACAAAGACATTGGGAACCTCCAAACACTGGATCCTACCAAATTCAGCTTTGTGAAGGGCAGATCTTGCCTCTTGAACCTGGTCAATTTCTTTGAAACAGTCACCAAGGCCATAGACGAAGAGAAGGCAGTCCACACAGCCTACCTTGACCTTGCAAAAGCCTTCGACATAGTACCCCACTCGGGCATCATAAATAAGCTCACCAGCTTAAATATCAACCCCTATGTCACAAGATGGGATGCAAACTGGCTTAGGGATAGAACCCACATGGTCAGAATTGCAGGTGCCATGTCAGACTCTAAACCAGTTACAAGTGGCATCCCACAAGGCTCAGTCCTGGGACCTCTCTTGTTCGGTATATATTTCTCTGAGGTACAGGCTAACACAGGAGGACTATGGCTGACAAAGTTTGCAGATGACTGCAAACTGGGGGCCATAATCAACTCGCCGGCTGACACAAGCATCCTCTAAAAAGGTCTCACAGAGATGGATAACTGGTGCCAGAGCCATGGCCTAAAGCTAAATACCAAAAAGTGCATAGTCATCCCCTTTGGGAAAAACAAAGTGCCCCCAAATTACCGCATAGGTGGTAATCCATTAAGTACGGAAGAAGTAATTAGGGATTTGGGGACCCAAGTAGATTGCAATCTCTCCTTTGACAATCACATTGCCAAAGTGGTTAGAAAAACATTCTATATAGCCCACCTTATCACGAAGGGGTTCACATCTAGATCAAGAGAGGTCATTGTGCCCCTCGACTCATCACTCATCAGGCCCATAATTGAATACTATGCCCCATTTGGGATGTACCTTACCCGACAACTGCTACAATTAGAAAGACTCCAAAAGTACCTCACCAAGAGGATTAAGGGACTCAAACAGATGCCCTACGCAGTTAGGCTAAAGAAACTCCAGCTCTACTAAGTTGCTTACTACCTACTCAGAGGCGATCTGTGCCTGACGTATAAAGCCATGTCCTACCCAGAATTAATGGACATGCTCCACCTCAAGAAATCCAAATCCATCAGAACTACATGCTCCAGTGACTTAAACCTCAGCACAGAAATAAATAGAACATGCTGGAGGGACAGATTCATATCCCAGAAGCTCCCCTCACTCTGGAATAAAATCCCAATCCATGTCAGACAGAGCCCCTCAATGACCCTCTTCAAGAAGAATCTTGACGTTTGGATGGGAGATCGTAAATTTACCCTTGGGATCTCTTCTGTGTCACTGCTAGACAGAGGCACAGTAAACTAACCTTAAATGGGCTATCTTCTGTGACCAGCTATACAGAGGCACAGTGAACTAATCTAAGAAGGGTGGCGAAAGCCAAACACACTCTGGCTAGGCTTGTAAATGCCCTAGGGCAGATAGCCTAGTATCAACCTATGAACCTATGAACCTATGTGAGGCTGTACGTACATGCATATATTCCACATGTGCAAACCCCTAGTGCCATTTTGAAGGAGCAGCCAGAGAATGAGCATGCATGACCATAGTTATTAGTTTGTATATAAGTTACTAGTTTGTATATAAATTAATTAAGTTAAAATCAATAGCCGACAGTAGTAATCTGTTTGTATGAAATAAAGCTGCTTGAACAGAACCCACAACGACTTATTTATTCATGTTCTCGACACAAAGGCAACATTAGTTATCTTTAGTAACACAGATGCACTGCTCCCATTGATGGCAAGTTCTTTCTGCTTCCTCCCTTATTTAAGAAATAAAGCTTAGGCTCTTATTCTTCTTACTCACATTAGATATAGTAGTGCTATAATGGCACTGGATTATATAGACTGCAAGACAATATATTAGTCTGACAGGGTTTGCCTACAACTCATTGAATCAGTTAATTTATGGTTTTCTGAAAGATAAATTCCAAAATGCCCACGGAAAACAGTAGTAAAACACTTTTTTGTAGGGGGGGGGGGCAAGTTCTCCTGTACCCTTCATGTGGGAGGTATCATTTATATACCCTCTAAATTATATGTACCAACCACACAGTAATGCCACAGTGGAGAAAAGGGTAGACATCTTCCAAAAATACTCTACCAACTCACACTAAGTAACTCATTGTGGCAAAACTCATTGAAATATGAAATGTTCTTATTAGATATTACCAACCTAACAGCCAACAATGAAGTGTGAATAAGCCATCCAACAGTGCAGAAGACATACATAAGACAAGATGGGTTTACATATTGATTATTGAAATGCATAGTTAAATAGTTTCATAAGTTTATAACTGTGTACTGGACTAATGACACTGGGGCTTTTTTAAGCCTAGCCATGCATATAAAATCCTTAACAAGTTCTTGTACCCTGTATGAGTTCAAGCAGGGGCCTGGGAGATGAAACATTTACATGTTGCCTGTGTCCATTAGAGACATATAAGGGCCAAGCCAGGGATGAATTTCCTGCTCCATATCCAATTGCCCAAGTTAAAATTGAACTGGAGTAGGGAGGAACTTTACTTCACATGCATGGGTAGCCAATTCCAGGGATGGGGTTTTCTTTAGGATACATACCTGTCTCTAAAGCAGGTCATATTAATATCACAGGCAAGGTACAAGTCTTAAGAACTGGTAGTTCTGGTGCTGTTTGTTTTGCAGATATGTAGGAGGTTCATCAGACTGAGGTTCAATGAGACTTTGTATAGCAAACATAGATCTCCCCCTCAACAGCTTGTAGGAAATAGAATGCATGGATAGGTCTTTGAGTCAGTCTGCATATGATGTGTTATTTATACCCTGTATACTTGTAGTGAGGAACATTTGTGGATGTTCCAATTTGTCAACTAGGATATTCTCTATTTTCTTTCAGTCAGAGTGAACGGTAATATCATGGACTAGTGCTGGACATTGTTGGCTGTTGGTTTTTAACCTATGACATAAAGAAAGATTTATAGTTACTTTTGGCATTAATGGCTGTTTTACGTTCATGTTCAGCTTTGAGCTTCCTAATAGTTTCCTCAGGCTCTTTACAAGTTTTATTAAGTATGCTTTTAAGGCAAGTAAAATTAAATGTTTTATCAGCATTAAATAATCTTTCTCTTGTTATAAAATTTATATAGGTGTTCCACCATAAGAGTTTGTTTTTAAATTTCTCTTTATAATTCTTGTGAATAGGACTGCCTTATCTATTTAAATGAAAGTAGAAATCAGAGGTATAAGCAGTTGCTTTAGCAATGGGATCCAGCAGAGGAGGAGAACGGCAGGATGTATTTATTTAGGTCATAAAATGATCAAAGAAAACTTGCATAGACACAAGTAACTGTAGACTCATCAGTTTCCTTAGCCTCATGTATAAAGCCATGGAATGCATTAATCTCTTACCTCATTAATTCTGATATTGAAAATCTGTTAACCCTGAACCATCATCAGTTCAGCTCCGTCAAAGTCACTGAAGCAATAGACAGTGGTTATACAATAGATATGGCATATCTGGGCCTGTCCAAGGCCTTTGACCCCTCCATTAAGGTATATTTTTGAACAATTTATAAATCTGAATATATTTTCTTATGTTATACAGTGGACAGCTAATTGGTTGTCTGACGGAGCTCATGTCATTTAGGTCACAAGTAACACCCGTGTTCCATAGGGATTAATGTTTGTCTATCTCTTCTATTTGACATTTATTTCTCAGACTATTAGGCCAATCTTCCTGGCATGGGTTTAGATAACAGTAAATTTGATGTAGTTAATCCATCTCCCACTTTCTTGTAATTGTTCCAACATGGGTTAGACTATGGTAACAACTGGGTGCAAGGACAATGATCTCAAATGACGTGAAAAAAAATGTAGTTTAGTTAAATTTGATAAAAGAATTAATTCTGGTACCATAAATGTGACTCACCCCTCTACTCAGACATTATTGTAAGAGATGTAGGTGCTGTTGTTGACAATTCCTTAACTTTTGCCCATTATTTCTCTGCAGTACTTCAAAACACCTTCTATTTGGGTCATATAATTTCTAAAGGCATCTCTTCTAGATTAAGAGAAGTCTTATTTCCCATTTACTTATATCTTATCAAAAAATACTTCAATATAATGCCCCTTTGGCATGTAGTTTGCCTAAATGAAAAGGATCAGTGACCTCAAAAATCTTATTTTAGCAGGACAGACTGGCAGCCGTCTTTGTATACTCAGTTTCTTACAAACACTTCCATGGTGTTTCTGCCTAACCTTTTGATTCATGAAACATCCAATTGTATTTGACCTCCTAGTCCTTTGAAGAAAAAATAGTTTCTTAAATACTTAATACTTGGTTGAAGGAACTAAACTATCAATAGCAGATAAGTAAGCTATGTTGGCATGATAGGATCATATCCCAAGATATTGCCCTCATCTAGAACAAACTTCTTCTGTGCTTCAGTCAAAGAAGCACCTTTGGTAGGTAAAGCTTAGACAACTGGATTGGCAGCATCTGATTCTAATTGGTCTGTTTGGTAATGCCCTCTAGAGGCTATTGAGAACTTTTGATTATGTGTTATTGGCTAGGCTTGGAGTGGTCTGCAAACTGATCACCTAGTACTTGGCTATGAACCTTTGACCTATATTCTGCCTTGCAACTCACATCACCTTGTAACTAGCTATAAGACAGATGCACAAGGAAAAAGAGAAATTACTTAATCTTAGTTGTAAAAATGTAATACCATCAAATATCTACCTTACACTACAAAATTCATAGATACACAAGGGAGATGTGATTCAAATTCGATGGTCTTCAGTATCCTGATGTGCTTTTGTGTATTCATCTCAGGAGTTCCAGTTCTATGACCAATAAAATCTCTGCTTTTATTTTTTAATATTCCGTAGATTTAACCCTGTATGAAAAGTAGATATTTGAAACATGGCGATTGAAATTTTCATTATACCTACATGTACAGGTACATTTCTGCTGTTAGTAGATTGTTAAGGGGTTTGATATATATCTCACAGTGCTACATTAAACCATTAGTAACAATAAAACAAACTATACTCTTGTTCCAGATAACCATTTAATGTTACTGTTTTGTCCTGCTCTTAGATTCTAAGATATTCAGCAGACATGAAGAAGCTCTAAGTGCACTGTAAAATATATCATCTGACATGGATTGTTATTATTATGCAAAAGGACTAGTGTTTAGGATGCAATTAAACAAATGTAGATCCCAAAAGAACAAACTGCAGAATAAATAAAATCAAAGGTTTCCACACCCTCCTAAATTTATTGCTTTACCTTTGTCAAAGAACAACACATGTACATAGTGTTGTAAAATTGTAATTCTGTAAATAGGAGCCTACACATTTCTTAACAGAATATGGTGAAAGTCTAACATAGCCAATGTTAAAAGAATAAAAAAAAGTTCTAGAATGCGCAGTTATAGGGAAACAAGTACACATTAAGGACACTCAGCTTTGCCCTGTACCACAGTAAATGCATATATAATATATATATATATATATATATATATATATATATATATATATATATATATATATATATATATATATATATATATATATATATATATATATATATATATATATATATATATATATATATATATATATATATATATATATATATATATATATATATATATATATATATATATATATATATATATATATGTATATATATATATATATATATATATATATATATATATATATATATATAAACTGCTCTGTGCAGGTTTGTAAAATACATTTTACTACAGAATGAATTTGAAAAATAGAAGTAGAATTGTAAAATACAGTTTATATATATTTAGCCAAATGGTTCATAAAATGCTACATCATTAAATTATATTTTTCCCAGTAGAGTAGTTTATCTTTCACTTGGATGAGTGCTACTTCTCAGCTGTTTAATTGATCATAAAAATTATAAAACAACATTAATGTATAAGCAGTAGAATATGAGTATAATGTATAAGCAGTAGAATATGAGTATATTTTCTGATAATAACTTAGTAATATGATATTTATTGTTACTGATTATTCTTTATACATTAGTAAAAAATCACAGTTGGTATTGATCTGAATTTGGATTTTGAAGCAAATGATTTTGTATTGCTTCATAAAGTAAAAGAGAAATGCAATGAAACCAGTGTTATCTCTAAAATATATGTAAAACATAATAGACAGTAGTTAATATTTAAAATCCTTGGGGCAGGTGGAATTAGATACCAAACCTTTACACTAATTTTTTGTGAAAGAATGTACTTTCACATGGGGATGTACAACTATTTTTTTTAATATGCATAATACTTGATTTTGCATCATAAATATTGCATTCTTATATGTTGCAGTTCATGTCTGCTGCTGCTGTCCACACATGCTACAGAAATGCATCTATAAGTTTGTATGTTCCTTTCAGAGCCACAGTGGAGCAGTGGATAGCATTATTTCCTCAGAGCATGAGGTTTCCTGTTTTGATTTTCAGCTGATGTGCCTTCTGTAAGGAGTATGCATGTCCTCAATGCATTTATGTGGGTTTCCTCTAGGTGCCCTGGCTTCCTCCACATTCCAAAGGCATACTGTGGGTGGATTGGACATTCTAGATTTGTCATGGGTGTGAGTGTGTAGTGCAAAAGAGCTCCTGTGGCAGGGCTGGCCACCTGGTGGTATGGACCTTGGCTCTAGATGATTGCCACTGTTGAGGTGAAACACCAACCCCATGTGCTGGTTGTTGATATTCCTTGATATACTTTGCCATTTTTGTGTCTAACTAAAGAGTATTGTGTCTGTCTGATAGTTTGTACACCTGTAATTAGAATAAGAACTAGCTTATGGCTTATAGCCCTAGTTACAGTAGTAATCCCATGTTAATTGCTTGCTATCTCAGAAGGTGTGTGTGTCGAAGCTGTTTTTATTATCACTGTTATATCTGTGTCTCATCCTAATTCTCATGCTTAACATGAATTTACTGCTGTCTTATCACCTTAATTTGTTCTTTGTTTCTCTTATCCTACTTGGCTCTCATCCTCCTATCCTGCATTAAGACGGGAGAACCTACCTACCTGCCTGGAATATTAAGACCCCTTTCAGATAATTCCAGACAGCTCATCTCTATCCTAAATGAAACTACCAGTCCTAATTTTAAACCCCGTGTTGTCAAAGGATACAAGGAAGTATGTTTACCCTAGACCTAACTGTGAATCTGTATTGTTTTCTACACAAAGTACTGTCTATATGAAGTACGATACTGAGCCAGGTTACCCAGCAGCCATACCCCTCTTTTTTCCCCACTGGAAATAAGTCTTCTCTCCTTGTATCTGAGCCACCCCTCCTAGCTTTCTGTATCTCACAAATTTTTTGCTGTAATATTCCTTTTGCGCACAAGGTGACACCCTAATCTAGGATTGTGTTCCATCCCTCATCCCTTCTCTCTTGAATTAACTACTAACTTTCTTGCTGAATTAGTCTGCTCTTATAACTTTCTCCTCTATAAGCTCCTCCTCTTTTGAACAGGATTACTGTTTGTTTTTCTCTAGGTGCCTGCTGTTCAGTTACTGAGTGTAGTTCTTACCTGCTCCAACTGATACATTTTACCTGCTCACCTCGACTGGGGTTGTTTGTGCCCGCTTTGCTCCCCACCCTGCCCCCATATCCCACCCGCTCCTACCACCTCTACATTTATACCCACATAGCCACACCTACATCCTCTCCTACCAATTATCACTCACCTCTCCCATCTCTCCAGAACTTCTACTATTCAACCTGCTCCTACATTTAGTTTCAGCTGCCATACACCCACTCTTAGCAGCTCCAGTATATCATGCTTTCAATATCTATATCCTTCGCTATTCAACTACTATTATTTCTCAACTTATCCTATATCCACCACCTCACCCAGCACATTTCCACTAACCACTCACCATCTTTTCACACAACCAACCAACATACCCCACCACTCTCAGACTCACTTATCCCTATATCCCCCAGCATATATCCGATAAATAATTTCTACTTTTTCCCTATAAACTTATTACTCAACACAACCAATCTACCTCCTCTCTAACCATCAAACCCTCACAATTCTAACAAAGCTCAACCTAGATTCTAAGCAGTTGAAATTCCTCTCCAGCCTAATCCAATGTATAACTACCTTCCTGCTATCTGGAGATATACACCCCAACCCTGGCCCCCACACTTCCCCCTCTACATCTAAATCCATCCAACTAGCTTCTCTAAATGCCCAACACATAGTCAACAAAATCCCCAACCTCCATGCCTGGCTTGTACACAATAAACCTGACATCCTGTCCACCTCTGAAACTTGGTTAAAACCTCACATAAAAGACTCTGAAATAGCAACACCCAACTATTCCATCATCGGAAAAGATAGAACCCACAAAAAAGGGGGAGGAGTAGCTCTCCTATACTCATCCTCCTTGTCAGTTACTCCCTATAACAAACCTACTCCCCACTTCAATAATGCTGAATTACTCCTAGCACTACTTCAAGTTAACAAACACAAGCACATATGTATAGCCTCCCTCTACATCCCCCCTGATGACAATATTTCTACACTCGAGGACATCCTCTCCTGGCTTTCTACCAACATGCAATGAAACAATAATCTTGGGAGACATGAATATCAATTGGTCCTCCATTCAATCTCCCACAAATCCACTAAATATAAACCTCTATAATTTCTCTCAGCTAATCAACTCTGTAACTGGGCCCTCAAAATCTTCTCCAGTGGCAGCACCCTAGACAGGATCTTAGTCTCCCACCCTCAAAATTTCTCCAACAGTGGCACCCTTCCTGATTCCCTCAGTGACCACCTCCCCACTTTCACACACTAACTTCCTTCACCCTTACATCTAACTCACAACTATATCACTACTCGCATCCTAAAAACTTCAACCCAGATACCTTTTCTAACTCCCTAAAATTAATAAACTGGAACCCTCTAAAAACTCTACCTTTGGAAAATGCAGTTGCTTACTTCAATTCAACTTCCTTAAACCTCTTAGATTGCCATGCCGCCATAAAATCAAAAAGAATAAAAATCAAAACTGCCCCTTGGCTAACCAGAAACACACTAGCTATCATGTACCTTAGAGATAAAGCATAGGCACATCACCAGAAAAACAAGTCTCCCTCCACAATTAATGAATACAAAACGTTCTGTAACAAAGTCAAAAAGCTTATCACTGCAGACCGACAGAATTATTTCTCCTTGCTCCAAAACAACCATAAAACAAACCCACAAAAAATTTGGAAAGGTATCTCCACCCTCCTTAATCCCAGCAAAATAGAAAACCCCAGCCCTGACCCTAATGCACTAGACATAGATCTAGCCACACAATTTAACTCCTTTTTCATCAACTCCATTTCCAAACTAACCTCATCCTTCACAAACACTACACCCTCCATTTTTCCTCCACCCTTCTCTAACAATATCTCACCCGCCACTTCTGCATCCTCTTTCACATCTTCCCCATCATCACCACTCTCTAACATCCTCTCTTCTCAGCCCCTACCTTTCTCAGTAAACCCCATACCCACATCTACCATAAAAAAACTCCTCCAGAAACTGAAACCATGTTCAAATACCCCTGATAACATTCCCTCATACTTTCTAAGCATAGCTGCAGAAGCCATTGCCTTCCCCATCAGTATTCTAGTCAATCGCTCTATCCAAGAAGGTCTTGCATCCCAGATTTGAAAAAAGGCTTTTATCATACCCTTACATAAAGGAGGCAACAATAACAATATCTCTAATTTCCATCCTATCACCATCCTATCTCCCATCTCCAAAATTCTAGAAAAGTGCATCCATCTACAACTCCCACCCTATCTTATTGACAGTCACCTACTAACGCCTACACAACTTGGATTTAGACCGGGACACAGCACTACAACTGCCCTGCTTTCCTTCCTTGAAATTGTAAATAAAGCACGGGACTCTGGCAGCACTGTGTCTACCCTCCTACTTGACCTCTCTAAAGCCTTCGCCACCATCACTCACAGTCTTCTTCTTGCTAAACTCTCCAAACTAAACCTATCCCCCTCCTCTATAAACTGGTTCAACACCCACCTCTCCAACAGACAACATACAGTAAGATGGAACAAAGCCACCTCCTCATTCATTTACACCCCTACTGGTGTTCCCCAGGGATCCATCCTGGTTCCCCTCCTCTTCAATATATTTATAAACGACTTCCACTGCTCCATCCCTTACACAAATCTTAACCAATATGCAGACGATTTAACTATAATCTGTTCTGCCACCTCCATCCCCACACTCCTAAAGCTTACCAAGATGCATTCTCAACCACAGAACAGTGGATGAAAGAAAATCACCTACCACTCAATGCCTCAAAAAACAAACTAATGGTATTTACCACCACCATCAATATTAGCACATTCTCCATCTCCTGTCACAACAACACATCTCTCAAATTGGTATCTGAGGCCAAACTACTAGGGGTCTTCATTGACAACCAACTCAAATTCAACTCCCACCTACAACTAAATATTAAAAGAACCCACCAAAAACTTGGCATGCTCTACCGCCAAAATCGTTACCTCATCCCTTCCACTAAATTTACCCTCTCTACCACATTTCTCATCCCTTCTCTCCTCTATGGATCCCACTCCTAACTAATCTACAGTCCTGTATTAAGACACAACTCTCATCTTGCTATAACAAAACTGCCAAGTTCGCCACCAGCCATAAGTCTTCCACTCACCACTGTGTATCCCTCCACAAACTACGTTGGTTAGAACTATCCAATCATCTCACCTACACACAACTCACTCTTGCTCACAAACTCATCTTCACCCCTCCCTCTGTCCCTTCCTGTCATCTACCTTTAAAATGCACCTCCCAGATAGACTACTGAGATCTAACAAACAAAACCTAATAGAACTGTATAAACCAACTCATCCCCCAGGTAAAAATCTCCTATCCTTTTCCCTTGCACGCCTCTGGAACTCCCTATCACCACCCGTCCACATCAGCATAAATCAGTCTTTATTCAAAAAATCACTTCACTCACATCTAATATCCTTGTGGGAATGCTCCTGCTCCCACCCCACATAATCCCTTCTCCTCTTTACAGTGGCAACGCCTACTTCACTTCATTCTCTAACTCCTACAGCTTGCTTTAGCATGTGCTAAGTCATGAGCAACAAGCTACTTAGAATCTATAAAGTATATTATTTCCTTCAGAAAATATACCTTTAACATGCAATGTTCTCTAAAATGCAATGCTTTTTTTATTAAGTTGATATCTACAATGTTCTTTCTAATGTAATTGTTTTTTACTATTCTGTAATATTTGTAGTTAATGTAACTTAAAACCATGACTGTAATCTTTGATTGTATTTGGAGCTTTTCTCCCCAGGACTCCATTGAAAACAGGTTATTTCTCCCCAGGACTCCATTGAAAACAGGTTATTTTTTGGCCCAATGGACTATCCTGGTAAAACAACTACAAATAAATAAATAAATAAAATGTGTAAAATTTGTAAAAAGGAGTTGTGGATAGATGGCTTCAGAACACAGTATACTCTCCTACTGGGCTGATTTCCCATTTGCTGTAACAGCCAGTAGTACATGGTGATGTTGGTCTATTGATCGCTGGAGGAGATTACTGTAGATGCTGCCTGTGAGTCACACTCAATAACCTAACAGAAGTTAGTTGAGGTGAAGGAAGAGTTTGTGGACTGGTTGCTTGATGCTCCCATTGATACCTGGAGAGGGTCCTTGAGTTGTTTGCAGTGTAGTACTGGTACCTAGAGAGGGTCCTTGAGTTGTTTGCAGTGTAGCACTGGTGCCTGCACTGCTTTATATGACATTTGAAACAGAGGCAGTGGGGATGCCAGTCAAAGTGGTATTTAACATCTTCCTGGGTCTATCCCAGGTAGAACGATCATGAGCCAAGTCCCTACCCTACCCACCCTGGTGTCCCTCTTTATTTTGTTTCACCTCCATCACCTGTTTGTTGGCCAGTCTTTCTCATCACTGCTTAATCTCCCTCTATCAGTGCGTCAATATGTCCATCAGACTCCATGCTTTGTGTCAACAGCTCCCCTGTTAGTCTTTATCTGCATTTTATATTTGTCCATTTGCCACGCTTGCATACCTCTATCCATGTTGCGCCTTCCCCATAATACCCTTCTTGATAACAAAAGAACAGAGGCACTTCTAGAGAAAAATAACAAAAAAATATTATTCCTTCTACTCTACATACCCACACTATCCTTCATTTTATGCTTGTATATGTTCCTCTACATGCTCTTCCCTCTTTCTGCCTTTCAAATACTTCCATTTCCTCCCAATTTCCATGAAGACAATATCATAAGAAGAATCTGGGAGCCATTTATTGTGAGACACAACTATTCTCACAGTGCAGAGAAGTGCTTACAAACATTCATAGTCACGTGCAAGCAACACACCCACATCTGCTGCCCAAGAGTTCTCTAACTGCATTTACAAAAGCATCTCTCTCTACACAGACATTGTCACGTCCACAAGTGGATTTCTTTATCTATTTCTTATTGGGGTGTGAGCTTCATTCCTTTTAATTGATAATTACCTTTGAGCTACATCACACTTTTTGGCACCTCCATGGTAGCCCTTGCTGTGGATTCATAAAGCATGTTTCCGAACCCAGGAATTTTTTTTTGAAACCCAGGGATTTTTTTTTTTTATTTCCTTACCATTACTTCAGTATGCTGGAACATGCAAGTAAATGTTTAGGTGATATATTTGTACCTAAAGCTTATTGATAATGGTGACAATAAATAAATTGATGACCTTTTGCAGTCTGAATCTGTTTTCTCCTACTGTATGCAGATTTAATGTAATAGACGATTTATACATCTTACCAGCTGTGTATACATCTTAACATCTTACCAGCTACATAGCAGCAGTTTTCCACCTTGTATCCTTAAAGGAGTATACCACTTATCTTATAGGCTATTTGATTTTATTTTTTTTATCTCAGATCTATCACATTTCTCACCATTGTAGCTGGTAACCAAGGCATTATTCACAGCATAAGTAGTTTATCTCTTTAACACAATCTTCTGCCATTTTGGTCTTATTCTAATATGTATGCTTATGAGGAGTAGATAATATCTAGTCCTGGTCACTCCTCTTGCAGTCAGTTAAGCATCCCATATCAACCCAGCACAAGCAATAGTGTACCTCCACATTGCCCTAATTTATGTTAGGAAACCTGACATAGCTTTGTTCATACTACTTTTGCCAACAGCTAGCCATCAAATCTGCAGGTGCATGAAACATACATCCCTTATTCAATAGCTAGCACTCACTAATAAATATACCCTGCCTTCTTTTATCAGCATTTTCAGAGATTTAACAAGACCTTTCATATTTATCATTCTCTATGTTGGTTTCTCAGGAAGCATTCTTAAATGAGGTTATAAAGTTGAAATGCCATCAAAACACCCTTATTTTACTTCCAGAATGCTTTTAGGCATAATATTAGATTCTATACTGTTCTTCCATTTCCTTTTCTACAGATGTCTATATGGCACAACAACCGGCTGAAACACATACTCCTGTTAGAATTTGCACATCTAGGATGTTGGCAATGATGTATCTATTTAGCAAGGCACTTTGTCCTACTAATGCCTTTGGAAACATTCATTATGAATATCCTGGTTTGTTTGACAGCTGTATGTTCTGGTCTCAAGACTTTTTCAAGTCTGCCTTCCCTTTTCACACTTCTCTTTATAGTTCAGCAAATGACAGAGTGCAAGTGAAAAAATTACTTCTGCTTGACAGCATTCCTTCTGAAAGGTTCACTGGGGTGAATAATTTGATTAGCAATTTTGCAGTATAAATGAATTCCACGTCAGAAAATCTGCGAACAGTTAAACCAGATCAAATGTTTAAAACAGCAAAACTAGATTGTCTTTGCTAAAATTTTAAATAAAACAGGACAATGACAAATTATCAAACCATTCAATAAAACTCAAAAATAGCTCATGAAATTAAAATATATAAGCTTAAGTGTTGCCACTACTGTGTGAGAAACATGCATGAAGGCCATATTCAACATTTTATTTTTTATTAAATATGCCTTTAGTTATTTTATTATAACTTTTCTACTACTTAGCAGCTTTCATGGATACCTGAGATGAATTCTCTAAAATGTATTCATCAGAGATATTCTGGCGGGTCTACTACACATGATCGAAATTTCAGATGACTGAAATTCATTTGACTGAGACCAGAGCATCAAAAGTTCAAAATACTGAACACTCACTTGACTGAAACTCATAACACTGACACATTAAAGTAAAAGGTATATGCCCTTTTCCCCACTGTAGTGTGATCCTGGAGTTAGCATATATAGTTAGGGTGGGTGTGGGGGTCACAGTCCCCCACATTGCAGAGTATGTTATACATTTTAAAACATACAGATGGATACTTATAACTGCAATAAATAACTATTTGCAGAAGACAATATATACCTAAACTATGTGGGGGGCAATGCATCCCACACCCTCCAATGTGGGGGGCTGTGCCCCCACACACCCCTAACTATATATAATAACTCCAGTATCGCACTACAGTGGGGTAAAGGGCATATACCTTTTACTTTAATGTGTCAGTGTTACGAGTTTCAGTCAAATGAGCTTTCGGTGTTTTGAACTTTTGATGTTCTGGCCTCAGTTAAATAAATTTCAGTCATATGAAATTTTGATCATGTGTAGTAGACCCATTCTGGCAGACCTTAGCTAACCTGGAAATGTATCAGAAATGGATGCTTCTAACAATAGAAGTATCATTACATATTTTATACTGGCTGGACTGCCCTGAAGGTATCTCCACATTTTACACAATTTACAGGAAAATAGGCTTGTAATAAAGTGAACAGATGCAGTCAGCACATGGGTTGAATGTATAACGTAGCTTAACGTCTTCAGCATTCTCCTTTTGTCACCCTATGGCCATCCCTGTTTGTAGCTGACGGGTAAAGAGATAATTCATAAAAATCTGTCACTGACATTGAATTAAAGAGAAAATATCATTTGCAGGGCACTGATCTGCTTTGTTCAGTGTGTGTATCTCACACCTAAAGAATTTTGAGTATTATGTGAGATTCATTAACATAATAAGGAAAAAAATGATGTCAAAAAAAGTAACTGTCAGGCAATTTAAATGAGTAAGCTCTTCAGTGTACTCACATGATAGTTCTGCAAGGGATAAACATAAAGAAAATGTTCTAGATGGGTGAAGATATAAGAAAAAAAGATAGCATAATGTATGTAGAAAGAGTACCAGTAACTATCCATGGGGAGGTGACATGAATACAGGATGCACGTTTGCAGGCTGTGGTTGTACCTTACAGTTATCTGTTATGTAGGCAGCAACTATTGTTTGGCTGTTCTGCTGTCTGCAACACTGTCATGAGTGAAAGAAAGATAATTCATTTTAGAAATATATATATATATATATATATATATATATATATATATATATATATATATATATATATATATATATATATACACACACGCACGCACACACACACACACACACACACACACACACACACACACACACACACACACACACACCACACACACACACACACACACACACACACACACACACACACACACACACACACACACACACACACACACACACATATATATATGTAATATATATATATTTATAGGGTCTATATTAGAATGACGAAACCTCACTTACACGAAGGACAAAACGTTTTCTTTCTTCACACTATAGCTTTAAATCTGCTTTTGCATTCCTAGGTTAGAGAATTGCTTAGCATGCCTCATTGGTCTTATGGATAAGGATGCTAATTCTAAGCCAATCAATTTGGGATCTGGCAGCTAGTGCGTTGGATTAAGTTTATGATCTGCATCCTGCATTTAGGGTTTGATTCTCTCAGCGTGCATTTGCCTGGTGTTAACAAGTTAGTTATTGAGACAGTGCTCAGGGTACTTAGGAAAAGCCTAGTAACAAGGCACGACTATCATTTGTGACTTTATGTTTATAAATGATGTTATGTCGTTTATGTTTAGTCAGTGTTATGACTTTATTCTCATATTATGTCCTTCTCAGCCTTAGAGAATGAAAAGGTAACATACTTATCTCATACTGTACTTGTAGATCGTACAGACCGTACGTTTGCACCAATGTACTTTAAATGGCATTAGCAACAGACTTAGAAAAAAAATGGTTAATTATTAATACTGGGAAAACAGTTTCTCTGAGGAAATCAGAACAAAAATGTGCATGCATTTTCAGCTTTGTTATGTAAATTGTGTGGACTATCCGGGAAAACGAACAATAAGTGCTTTTGTTTTTTAATATAGTAGACATCTGCAGAATAAGAAATGCATCAAAAATACACAATATATACATAGTTCAATAACTCCTCCTTAAAATCCCATTCCACATATAAAATGGATTAAATTCAGATTAAACAAAAACTTGATTCAGGCATGATAGGGATGTAGCATCTGACTTAATTCATAAAATTAACTCCCTCTTTTCAACAAATGAATTTAATTCCCTACCTGACAATCCCTGGGATTGAGAATGTTGAATGTGATCTGAAATCTTTATCTTAGAAGGCTTCCACATCCCGTTAGGCTTTTCCAATTCTTCTATCAGTCACCCACTATGGTTTTCCCTTTGGGGGTCAATAAAGTGGAAATCAGTCTTGCAGGCAAAGCCACATAGTAATGTGGAAGTCAGAAATGCTACTCAGCCAAGTGTTCACCCCCAGAAATGTCCACAGCTATGAATTTGGTTGGCTGAGTGATCCTGGATCACTCTTTCATAGAAAATTTATAGTTTAAGAAGAAAATCTGAACACTATCAAAAGGTAATCATTGCCCATTCTCTCTTATGGGAGATCATGAGGTGCAAGCAAGTTCATCAAAGCCATGGGAGTGAGTGAGCATATGTGTGTGTGTGTGTGTTTGTGTGTCTTTCAGTGTGTGTGTGTGTCTTTCAGTGTGTCTATTGATGTGTACATGTCTATGCATGTCTGCAGGAGCATGAATAGAGCTGACCATATATAGGGGACATCAAGACAGTTTGTGTGTGCACAAGTGCAATTGCATTTGTGTTTGCATGTGTGTGTGTGTGTGTGTGTGTGTGTGTGTGTGTGTGTGTGTGTGTGTGTGTGTGTGTGCTCACATGTAAATGCATATGTATGTTTGTGTATGTGAGTATGTGTATGTGTTTGCATATGTTGCAGGGTTGGGAGGGTGGCCTAATGGTTAAGGTGTTTGCCTTACAAACACAAGATACAGGGTTTGAATCTCACAGGAGATAACTGGCTAGGCTTAAAATGGCTCGCAAGAGCAGTTAGCCTAGTACTAACCTATGTGTTTGTGTGTGTGTGTGTTTGTGTTGGATCATGTTTGAGTATGTGTATGTGTTTTCATAAATGGATATGTGTGTGTGTGTGTGGGTGTATGCATGCACATGTGTATATTCACATGTATCTGCATGTGTGGGGGAGGTGCCTATGCTACTGCAATGCATGAGCTGCTATGGATTATACTAGAGCTGTCAGTTCTGACATAGCAGAGCTTGATTCAGAGACATGGTAGTGAGCCAGTAATGGTTTCTTTTTTGTTGTGGCTTTACCTTATCTCAGAATCAAATTTTTTATGTGAGACAATCCGTTTCGACAGAGAGAAATTGTCTGAATCCCCATTATTGTTTCTTGAACATAATCAGTGACAAAATATACATTTCTTAAAATGTATACAGTCTAAAGAATTCTTATAATCATCTACCAACTTAAGGAAACAAGAAACACTGACTAGCTTTAAAGCTAAATTCATGGAACATCTGCTTAATGGAACCAAATATTTAGGCTTCCTTGATAATGGCTTATAGAATATATTCAGTCTGAATGACTCTTACATACAGTCCTCATATAGTCTCTTATTGGAATTATGACTGTAAGATATCTGCTTAACATATCTATATATCTCCTCTGTGACTATTTTTTTTTTTGCTAATTCTTTGTAGTCCTTTGCAATTCAGTTTTTCTAATTAGTATTTTTATACTTTGTCTTCTGCAATGCACATTTTAAATTTCTACCTGCTTCTTCTTTTACATGTTTGTCACTTTTCTGATGGTCATTTCAACCTGGATCATGGATAAAAAGGTTTAGCTGACCAGCCAACTCAACCGATTAACACATTTTTATGTGTTTCTTAGTTCTAAATGAGAGCTGCCTTGCATGTTTCCCTGTATAAAACGAGTCACTTACAGCACAGACAACTACGTATACCAGTATTTCAGAAATTACGAAAAAATACATTAGTGCTAAAACCTCTGTCCATAGTATTCAACAAAATACTTTTACTAGTACTGATATATCTGCATGCCTTGCAGAAACAACAGACATCGGTGCCATATGGTCTGCTTTTAAGGCTATCAGACATGCCATATGACTTTTATAACATGCTTTGAACAGTATTGATTTTTTTTATCAATATACATCGAACTATCTCCTAATATTAGAACAAAGTCAGGATTACCTTGAATAATTTTCCAGCTATTACTAATCACTTGTATTGCTCTTTGAGCATCCAAACCATAGCTGATTGGGCAAGCCAATGAATAATATATTCTAAACACTTCAACGTTTTCACTGAGAGGAGTAATTTTCACCAAATTTGGTTTATTTGTTGCCCATGTGTTAAGCTAAAGAATGCGTTTCATACATTGCCATGGTTTTAAACAGGCATGTATCAAGTATTTATTGAATGCATTAAATAATACCATCATTTAGCATAACTAGATATTTTCTATATCTTGCACAGAATGAGTTAAATTATACATTGGCATGGGGGCATGTTTTGGGGGTGATTGGTTTGCGCTGCCATGGCCACTTGAATGGCTGGAAGAATGGAAGCGAGATGTTGCTTTTGGAATTTATGCTGATTTGGTGGCATCTGTGGTATTGCAGGAATGGTTGAGGGGCAGGATGGGGGGGGTTAATTCTGGCAATGTTGCAGTGGTATGAGTTTTGCACATTAAGACGGCTAATTCTGAGTGTTTATTGTTGGTTTTGTGTAAGTTAGTTTTGAAGAGTTTGTTGACTCATTTTTCATTCACAGGTGTGCATGTACCATGGGTGAGGAATAGGATCACTGATAGTTTTTTTCCTTTCACTTTTCCAGGTTTCGACAGCTGGGTCCAATGGCAGCAGAGGACCCCATGGTGGTGCCAGACAAGGTGTGGAGAATTGGGCTTCAGTGATCAGGAAGTTAGTGCAACAGTTCTGGGAGGTGTTCACCAGGAAGGCTTACAGTAGGGCATTGTATGATTTTGGCAGGTTTGTTTTGCAGTTACCAAAGGAGGCAGATGTATGGTAAAAACAATTGTTGTTGTGATATTTAGCTGAGGTTAAGGCAGAAGATAAGGCAGTAAAATTGGTTAAGGTGGACTTGGTAGCAATTAGTGTCTTTGCTCAAGTGGTGGGATTGCAGGATTTTCCTAAATCATGGATGGTGGGTCGAGGGTTGAAGGGATGGTGTAGGGAGGAAGGTTTGAGCAGTGACAAGCGATGGCCGCTGACAAGGTAGGTTTTAAAAGTTTTACTGTGGGGTTTGGTTAGGGTAACCAGGGAATCAGTGGATTATGTTGTGTGGGTGATGCTGACTGGATGTACTTTGGAGCTTTTAGGGTATTGGAGTTGTTGGGGTCATTGGTTTAGAGTGATGTGATGTTACTGCCTGGTGCAGTTCACATTACCTTAAGGGCATCTAAGAATTACCAGATGGGCAAGGGTGCACAAATAGTTTTAGTAAAGGACAGGTTGAAGCAGATGTGTCTAGTGGTGTGGGTGAGGAGATAGTTACCATCTCATACAGGGAGTTCACAGGATTTAGTTTTCCGGTCACAAGTGCATAGGACAATAACAGGGGGACAAATGATTTCAGTCATGAGAAGGGCCTTGTGTAGTATGGGTGTAGATGGAGAGAGATTCTCTACTCATTCTTTTAAGATGAGTAGGGTGACAGATTTGGCAAGGGCAGGTAGTTCGATTGAAGTAAGAGGATGGAGCAATCGTCTTCCAATGTCCTTTTGACTTAAGTTAGATAAGGAATGGTGTTTTCATGCTAATATTAATCAGATTTTTTTTGTTTCTAGGGAAAAGGATTTTCATCATAGGTCATTGATATATTTTCTGGGTAGCAAGGAGGGTTGCCATTAGGAGTAATGGTTCTGAGTTGGGTTTAGACTGGTTCGGTTAGAGAATTACATGGCAGTGCATTAGAGGGCTCAAGTGGAACTGAATTGTGCAGGTATTTACAGCGATGCAAACTCAGGTGCTCCTTCCTCGAATTTTGTTGGTGCACTTGGTGGGTAATGATTTGGGTTTGACACCAAAGCATCAGTTGGTTTATCACATAAGGGAGGATCTGTTAGCTTTAATGACGTTATACCCAAGTTTGTCCATAGTGTGGATGGAGATTATTCCTCCTTTGTTTTGGAAGAATGCTAAGAAGTTTTCAGCAATTGAATGGGTGTGGAAGTTTGTAAATTTTAGGTTGGAGAAGCAGTTGAGTGAGATAGGAGTGCGAACCATATAGCAAAAAGAATTTGCTGACAGGGACCCTATGTATTTTAGGGAGGATGGGGTACACCTTAGTGATTTTGGTTAAGATTTGTTTAATTTGAATTGGGATTATTTGTGGAGGAGTTTGTTAAAAGTTAGTGAGGGGGCGGCCTGAGTTAGGCTGGTGGATGGAGAACAGGGACAGACTTGTCCCTCTTCTGTTCCCCCTCTGGTGTACACTTTTTGAGGAGAGAATCCTGGGGAGTGATTGGATGCTGCTTG
>NC_056726.1:1621524069-1621726569 GCF_019279795.1 Protopterus annectens
AGTCCATCAGGTTTAGGAGGCATGATCTGCCTTTTACAAACCCGAACAGGGTGGGGTCCACAGTTTGGAGATTACCAATGTTTTTGTTTATAAGTTCCATGATGATGCGTTCCATAGCCTTGCAGACCAGGCTTGTCAGGCTAATGGGGGAGGTAGTTCCCGGGGACTGTGGTGGCCCCCCCTTGTGGAGTGGGATAAACTTCGCTGTGAACCATTCAGCGGACACAAAGCCTGAGGTGAGGCTATGATTGAACATGTTACTTAGGTGGGATGCCAGTTCATTCTGTAGTTCATGTAGAACACAGCCTGGGATGTTGTCTGGTCCCATGGATACTGTGTTCTTGGCTTTGGAGAGTGTGGTTTTTACCTGTGCAGCCGTGATTACTGGAACTTTGCATTCTTCTGGTATAGAGATGGGCCCTTTAGGGGGTGAGAGGGGGGGTAAAGTTAGCACTGAACCTATCTGCCAGGATGTTGGCAATATCAGTTGGGTCTGTATATTTAGTGCCATTGTCCTGTAACTCAGAGCAGATCTGAGTGTTGCCATTGAGATTCTTGACATAGCTATAGAATGGTTTGTGGTTGTCTTTAGAATCAGTTGCAATTTTGTTTTCCTAACTAGCTTTGCAGGATTTTATCAGGGATCGCAGCTTCTTACTGAGGCTGACCAGGGAGCTCCTCCACTTATGGGATTTTACTCTCTTTTGCAACAATTTCTTTCTTCTGTTATACAGTTTGTTTATGGCAGGAGACCACCAGATTGGCTTCCTTATTTTGGAGGATAGCATCTTGGTTCTGTTTGGGATAGCACGATCCATGCACTTGTGTAAGTGCTTATAAAGTGCAATTGTGTAGGATTCAGTAGTTGTAACTTTATTGTCCATGTGCATGGGTGTCATGAAGTTCACCACTTTTGTCTTAAGAAGCATGAAGTTGGCTTTGGAGTAATTTTTTACCGTGGTTTCCTTAATGGGGGCAGGATGTGGATATCTAGGATGATTAACCTATGGTGGGATCGGACCAATGAGGTGTTGACTTCAGGTGTGGATCACCGGTCACTCATATTAGCAATGACTAGATCTAGGATATTGTTGCCCCTGGTGGGGGTGTGGATAAGTTGATCCAGGGCATTGGAGTTTATGAATTCCAGAAAGCGTTGAGCGAAGGAGTTGGCACGAGTAGTTTTCCCAGTTAATGGTGGGGTAGTTGAAATCGCCATTTATTAGGGTGTTTGGTTGAACCCTAATATTTGCCAGTACATCAAGAAAAGTGGAATGGGAATCCTGGGGCATGGTGGGGGATCTGTAGCAAGCTACAATTTGGATTGCTGTTTTGCCCAGAGTTAGTTGCACTTGGATAGCCTCGGATGCCTTATGCTGAGCAACTAGTGTGGAGATGTGGATATCCTTAATGAATATGGACACACCTCCGCCTTTAGTGTTCCAGTCCAGGTTACATGGCCAAAAAGTGTGGTAGGAGTTATAGCCTGGTAGTGCAGGGGTGCTTTCTGGATCCTTGAACCAGGTCTCAGTCACTGCACAGATATCGATGTTCTCCATTTTAAGGAGTTCCTCGAGTGAGTGCATTTTGGGATTTAGACTTCTAGCATTGAGTAGCATCACCCTCGGTTTTTGCTTGCCTGTTCCTGTTATGGTGGAGAATTTGTCATTTGAGCCTCGCCTAAAAAGGCACTATAGGGGTGGCAAGAACCTTAGCCAGTATCCGGAATCCAAGAGGTGACAGGTGCAGGCCATCTCTGGCAAAGCATTGTGATCTGTCAACCATGTCATCCCAGACAGACAGATACTGGATCCCTTTAGAATGACACCAGAAGCTTAGCCAATTGTTGCAGTCAGTCATTTTGTCCTTGTACTATGGTATCAATCTGGGTGATGGCAGAATGCTACTCAGGGCTAGGGTCATTCCTGCCTGGGCTACAAGATCGGAGAGCTCTTCCATGTCTCTTTTCATGTAGTCCAGGGAGGTACATCTCAGAGGGTCATTCACACCATCATGGACAATGACAGAGTCTTATTTTTACTTGTTGTGGAGTGACCTGATTGCATGGGTTATGTGGCAGATCCTGGCACCCGACAGACAGCTGACAGTAACCTTCTCTTTGTTTAGCCTGGTGAGTGGGACATCGGTGTGCCTGACTATAGAGTCGCCTATGACTAGTGTGTTGGGTACGTTGTTTTGCCTTATTGGCTGTGGTTGAGTGGCAGACTGAGTCTGAGGGCTATGTGTTATTTGGGTTGTGTTGGGGGTGGAGGTTGCTTGCATTTCTGCTTTGGAGGTCTCTGTTACTTTAGCAGATTATTATTAAGAGCCTCCGCAAATGTTTTTGTGTTTCTATGTGTGGATTTTGGTGGTGTAGATTTAGTGAGACTATGTGATGAGTTTGGTGTGGTGCAAGTGTTTACCTTCTCTTGACTGTCAAGTTCAGTCTTGGTTGGAGAGAGCTTTACCTCCAGTTTGGCTAGATAAGTCCATCTCTCACAGGTTGTAGTGTTGGGTGGTAGGAGGAGAGGGTTGTCTGTGTACATGAGGCAATTTCTACATTGCCCCAAGATGTCCAGATTCCTCAGATAGACAGGAGAGAACACTGGGTGCTGACCCTTGGACATGCCTGATTAAAAAACTATTTTCCTATAGATAAGTGAGGAAAGTGGGTGCGAGAGCTGTTTTTCTCTAAGCAAGTGAGGAAAGTAAGTACCAAAACTGTTTTCCTTTTTGCAATGAGGAAGGTTGAGTGCTGTAGTAATTAGTAGCTTATTTAGTGCTTAGAACAAGTTCTGAACAAGTGCTGATTACGAATAAGCAAATTCAAGTGCTAAAACTAAGAATCTGTATCTGAACTAAACTAGTTATAGGAAAGGGGGGCAACAAGTGCAAATATGGGCTTTTAAATCAGAAAGTTGAGAGAGATGGAAAAACTGCCCAAACTGCCAATAACTACAATTTCTTGGCCAGAACCACTCCTTATGTGGTAGATAGGTTAGCTAGTGCTTAGCACTCCCACTGATAAGCTAGAAGGCTTCCCTCCAACACAGAAAGCTTGGGGGGCTCAGAAGCTTACGCAGTCCTGGATACATCAAATCTGAATCTGGACTACACTAGTTACAGGAAAGGTAGGACACAGGCTTAGTTTTTTTTTTAAATACAAATTTTATAATCCTAACATATGAGGAAAAAACATTAAATTCTGCAAAAATCTTGTCAGCTGAGTGGAAGTAAAAACAACTATTCGTATCTAGGATACCAGCATACATTGTAATGTGTTTTAGACAGTTCTGGCATGCCAGTGATATATAATTTTATATACATATTTCTATGTTTACTAACATATTTTTCCTTAAAATGCAGACTAACTAGTATATTGCTATATGTGCCAATAAGAAGTCAGGTTTCAAACCTCATTTGATTTATATCAGTCAGATTTCCTATGTTATATGATGCTAAGAAACTCTGCCACATCAAAATAACTGACTCAGTGTGGAAAGTGTATCTCTAAAAATCAGGCGTTACATTGAAATAATGAAATATCAGCAGTTAGCACTAAAAGGGTATATGCTAGTACCCTTTAATTGGAATGATATTTTTCACTTCTATGAATAGCTGATGAACCACAGATTACATTTTGTATGGTTTTGTGATACACAAGTAATATTCATCTTTCTGTTACATTATCCATTTCTATAAAAAGATTACATGCTAACTTGTTAGACAAGGGTTAAGGCTGTGATTAATGATAATAAGAGGATATTAGAGCTGAATAAAACATTCAGGCAAAAATAGCCACTGAACTTCCCTAGCATACCTTTAATGGTCAGAATAATGGATTCTGAATGGCCCTTGCTAAAACATCATTAGGTGAGACAGTACCAAGGACTTTGTGGACAAAAAATGGTCATTGCCTGTAATTTCAGTAAGCCTAGGATTTCCTGGCAGATACTGCTTATGAATGATGCTATCAGATTAAAGAAAGAGGACTTTCATGATATTCTTGCAATGTAATATATGAATCTGCTTACCACAGACCAATGTGGCAGTAAGGATGGAAGCAGCTATACCAGTTGCCAATGCTATGGGTCAGGTATGCGAGGAGTTTGCCAAGGCCTGACAGAATGATGTTCAGACTTCCTCAAAGAGATACTAGAAATGTACCTGCTGACTCAGGGAGGGGAAGCAGATTACTGTCCACATTTCTGAAAAATAAAAGGATCATTTTATGGAACTCCTGAATCTTGTGTTCCAGTCTTCTGATGTAATAGTGCCAGAAATAGAAGCTGGAAATGGATTCATTTCAGTGATTAAACAGTCCCGCTGTGCTGAGGCTGGTGGAGTGTATGAGATCTATCTTGAAATGTTGAAGGAGCTGGATACTGAAGGAGTGCTGTGGATAACAGTTCATTGAAACACTGGGTGGAAGACTGGCACCCTACCTCTAAACTGTAAAGTGGATGACTGCCACAGAAATAATGACATCTTTCACTTTTATTGGTATCGCACTCCTGAACAGGAGAGTAGTAAAGGAGACTTGTCCAGTGACTGATCCTTTGATACAGGAGGAGCCATGTAGAGACCATCCTCGGCATGAATCAACTATTTTTCCTTGCATGATATTATAGGGGTCATGGGAGTTTTCTAGTACTGTCTATAGTGCTTTTTGGACTTGGAGAAAGCTTTTCAGTGTGTTCCTGAAATGTGTTCTTTGCAGGTCCATCAACCTCCTTGTTAATCTGGCTCTGGATACAAACAGCAAAAATGAGTTTCCTTCATAGAGTAGCTGGACTTGCTTTTCATGAGAGACTGAGAAGCTTAACAATCCATTAAGATCTCAGAGGACATCTTCTTCTCTTCCATGTTAACAGGTGTGGTTTTTACACCATAAGATGATGCAGTACCTTTGGGGTATCTCCAAATGTAGGTGTACAAAGTACAAGTATCGACCTACTGGTATGGGGTTACTGCAGACACCAACAGCACGTTGGAGGGATCTCTCTCAGCTACCATGAGAACACCTGCAGATCCCATAGGATGAACTGAACACTGTTCATAGGTTCATAGCTACAGTAAATGCTAGGCTATCAACAGACTATTATAAGCCTAGCCAATAGTATCATATAGTATCCTTAGTCAGAATCAAATCCTGAACCTTCTATTAGTGAGGTAAAAACCTTAACCATTGTACCAATCCCTCCCCCAAATGATTATTAGAATCCTATGACCAGAGGCCAGAATCAAACTCTTACCTTGTCTTTATGAAATAAAAGACATTAACCAGTATGAGGTTATGGAAGTCTGGTATACTATTCTTAGTTTTTTGCAACCATGTTCCTCACCAGGCAAGTGTTTTATCAAGGATAGATAGATCAATTCTTGCATGCTCAGATGGCTATCACTGAGCAGAACATTTGCAATATGCAGGGGAAGAAGAACACAGACTTTGTTCAACAAGGTGTTTTGTGATATATTTTGAAGTAAAGCATTACAAACATGCTGTTTGTTGTGAGTAGGATACTAATAACCCAAAAGGAATAACTTTTGTTGTTGCTCACCTGATGGCACCAACATTATCCAATGTGAGGAGATATTGGAGTAATACCTGGCTTTCCAATATTTATTATCAATCTCACGTGACAGCAGAACTGAATGCATCTCCAAGTTGGAAGGGTTGGGAGGGTGGCCTAATGGTTAAGGTGTTTGCCTTGCAAGCACAAGGTGCAGGGTTTGAGTCTCACAAGGGATAATTGACTAGGCTCAAAATGGCTTACAAGGGCAGTTAGCTTAGTACTAACCTATGAAACTGCTGAAGTCATCAGAACAAATGAATAGCTTTCGTTATTACACTTACAGGTTCACAGGTTCATAGGAGGTTACTAGGCTAGCAGCCCTAGAGCCCGTACAAGCCTAGCCATGTTAATCCTGAGTTGCCTCAATTGTCCTTGACATGATTCACAGAGTGAGTCTACTTTTTTTTCATATTTCCTTCTCATTATTCCCTCTTCCCATGACCCTTGCCATTCTTGCTGCCCTCTTACCCTCAACTACGGTCATTCATTCATCTGTTTTAATCCATTCTCCGAGCATGCTTTTATGCCTTTGCAATTTCATAGTCTAGTTGTTGCATCTGTTCATTTGTGTCACTGGACCTTTGTTTTTATCTCTGAATTTCATTGGGATAAACATACTGCACTGTCGAACAGCTATAGAATAAATACCTATTCTTATGTATTGCTAATCAGTATATCATAGCAGAATATAACTATTATTTATACCTTGTGTACACAGATGTATGCACATGTGCCTGTATTTTATTGCTAACAGCATGCTACTCATTATGGTTATTTTATCCCAGGTGTCTCACATAAAAGTAAATTTGCTGTTTCAGATATATCACCTGCTAAGCACCATGCAAAGAAATGAACAATATAGTACGTATATAATTTGTAACACTACCTTGTACACCATGGTACATGGAAAAGTGCATTAATTCAAATACCGCCATAATACCTGCTATGGAAATGAAGACAGGACTGTTTTATATTTGAGTTTTAGAGTCATGTTTCCCTGCTGTTGCACTGTTGCTCTATCAGGAGACAAGGCATAAATTGGGTACTCTTGGTGCAGGCATATATTGAGCAGTGACTGTGCCGTGTTTCACCTCTTAACATAGACAGTTATTAAATTGCATTCAGTGCTCTCACTTCCCTATAGCCATGTAGTTTACATATGCTCCATACCTCTCAACCTCTCAGAGTAAGAAATGTAACAAAGCCAGAAATAATGGGGGGACAAAGGCTCAGAAATAGGGGCATATTTTAATTATTGCTCCTATAAATGTAGAAAGTTGCTAGAATAACAGGTTTTGCATTATTATGTATTTTCTACAATATATGACATCTGAAATTCAAATATATGTCATTATTTAATATTATTTAGTGACTTCAGTGCTGAATTATTTTCTATAACACCTTACATTTTCTGAGGAACAGAGCAAAAACATGAAGCAAAAATGTGGACATTATGAGAAAATCTGGACAATTGAGGTATGATATGCTCTAGTATTTATTTATTATTTATTTATTTATTTATTTTATTTTACATTTGTTGACCGGGCTAGTCCAGCTGGATAATTTCCATTTTCAGTGGAGGCCCGGGGAGAAAAGCTCCACAATTAAAACAAGGTTAAACATTTAAGCAACAATGCATACATTTTAGTGTAGTAGAAAATACAGCTAAAAAACAGGTAAAACAAATAGCCTAAGCTATATATTCATATTTTTTTTTTTTTTTTACAACAGTACAGTAATTTAGTCATTTGAAATAGCAGGGAAAGATAGTGATTTTAACGTAGGGAGGTATGGCTGAAGAGTGAAGAAGTCATTTAGTCTGGATTGGTACAGGAGCAGAGCCAGAAGTTGTTAAGATGTAATAGAAGTTGTTTTTTGAAAAGTTGAAAGGAGTCTAGTGAGGTAATGTGTGGGGGGAGGTATTACAAGAATCACTGACTGCTGGATAACTGGTTTACACTGAACATTCTATAGTTAAGCATATTTAGAGAAACCACATTGTAATCCAAAATGATACCTCCATTCCTTTCAATGATTCTACCTACAAAAAGTTTTAGGATACAATATGTATTAAGAGTTCAGCACCTTATTCAACTTAATCAGGATGATGTTCTGTGATAGTGTGGTAGTTGTCACGGGAGATAAATGAGCTGGTAACAAGCTGTTTCCTGTGGTCCAGTAATCCAGGGTCTGATTTTCCACAGCCTACATTGCCTAAATTTGTGACTCTGAGTAAGTCACTTAATTAGCTAGCACTCCCAGGCTCAGTTTCCAAATACAAATAAAATATTAAACTGAGAACATATAATTACTAGTAGAGAGAGAAGCCGGAATGAATTTGCCTCTGATAATGCATTCCTCTATGACAGTGCATGTACCATGTGATGGGCATTTGTGATGCATTTACTTTGAGCAGCTTTGAAATGCTTGGTTATGTAGGCATAATTAGAAATAACACAAATTTTATTTTATTTTATTTTACATTTGTTGACCGGGCTAGTCAAGCTGGACATACATCCGTTTACAGTCGAGGCCCGGGGAGAAAAGCTCCAGAACAGGTAAGCAACAATTTTAAATGACAAAAAAAATTAATATGCACAACAATATACAAGTTGAAAAAAGGAGAAAATCTTTAACTGCTGCAATTATTTGCAATTCAGCCACCTGTCATGCCGTTTCACTTACCAAAGATAGGCCAGGAAATGACCATAAAAATGACCAAGAAATCAAAGTGATGATTTAAACAGAGTCTGATTTCAGCACTAAGTTAAAATTAATGAAATCCTAAAAATGGTTGCAGGCTGTGTTCTGTAAAGATAAAATAATGGAATCCTCAGGGATATGAAATTAATTAACCTCATCCATTAGAAAGACCTTCAACAGTCTTAGCTCTGCAAGTTAATATCAGTCCAGTATTTGCTTAGTTAGCAGAAGGGATTCAGAGATACTGGGTGACACTGTGTGCATGCATTAGGTGTCCAGGTCGCAGGTTCAGTTCCAGTCACGTCTGTTAATGATTAAATGCCTTTGCCCTTGAGAAACAACGTATAATATAATATAAACTGCACTAGTCTAATTAAAGTTTTATAGCTGGCAGGTGAATGTAGCACAAGAAAGCCAGCATGATTCACACTAATTTTTTGCAATATAGGTTTTACAACAGATGACAGAGCCTGAGTTGTCAAATATTCAAAATCAATCTGAACTCTCAATGAAAAAAGCTCATGCTATGGCATAAGAAGTTTCCCTTTGTGTTAGATTAGTACTTTCAGCAATTATGTCTATACAATTCAAACTATAACAAAGCAAAATAAATAAATACATTACAGCAAATAAACAAAATGATATGTGTTCTATTTCCAAACATGTTGCTTACTTGTAATCAGTTAACAGTAATCTGATTTTTGACATGCTTAATGATTATGGCTTAGATGAAGTTGTGGTATGCTATAGCGTAACAAGTCGATGTCATAAATAACCAGAACAGAGGTAAGAAAGCATAATGTACCAAAACATTTGTGCTGTAGTAGAAAATAACAATCTACATTGTTAACCCAAACTCAAGAATAGAAACATTAAGAATTATAAAACTCTGATAACTGGCATTACTGACTAACTGTAATCATGAATAATTTACTAGAAAATCAAAAATGTTATGAGAGGTGGCAGAACAAGCATCTGAAGCAAAATCAAGGAATTCTGTAAAATAGGGACAGTTCAGGGGTATGAATAGCATTCTAAAGGGAATGTTTGGCTATAACAACCTATTCCTTGATTTTTCTGTATGTGCAGGATTTTAAATGACGCAGTTATGTTTCTCAGAAAGTTATTATACATGTCCATTAATAAGTCCCAGCAGAAGTCTAAGAATTTGTAGTTTTAATGACTGAGATAATTTAAAGCTACACATCCGTAAATCGTTAAGCTGAGGCTTCTTCATTTCTAAGCAGTTTAGTCTATCTCAGCATTGCCTTAACATCTGCAGCACCAACAAGGAAAATAATGAAACTGCAGCCATAATCAATCTCATCTTCAAAACCTGCAACACTACATAAGGGCTGTTACATATGGGCAAAATGTGCAACATTTGCTAACAGCTATGGCGGGAGCTCACAGCATGGTTAAAATTGTACTTTATACTTACTTTATTTGATACACAGTTGTACAATAATTACGGACTGTTTAGCGAAATGTGCAAGTTTTCAAATGGCCAAGGCCCCAAATGGGCAAGCCAAGCAAGTCCCCCATTACAAAAATGAAGAAAAAAAAACACAATTAACTCAAGTCAGCATCATGCAATGCATATAAAAGTAGTCTCAAAACATCATGAATGCCCTAGCATTCATAACACCAACAAGCAAAAGAATTAAAGAAACTACAGTCATAGTCAACCTTCCATCTTCAAGATGTGGAATACTGGGTATATATAGTTAGGGGGGTGAAGCCCCCCACCTAGTTTGGTTTAAAGTCTGTACTTTTTGTGTTATACTGTGCCACCCCAACTATATATACTAACTCCAGGGTCACACTACATTGGGAAAGAGGACATATCCCTGTTATGTGCCTTACAGTGCACTGCAAGTACTAGTTGTCAGTCAAATGAGTTTTGGTCAAATGAGTTGTCAGTCAAATGAAGGTGACCCAGAATACTACATCATCCTTCACAATGTGAGGGTAAGGTGTGTCACATTAGATTTCATTCCTGTACCTTTGACTATAAGAAGCAGCTTGTTAACATAAGTGTTAGATAAATTACATAACATGTTAAGAGAACAAGTGTTGCATGGATGTACATTCCGACTGGCATTACTGACTATGATGCTCAGTGATTTACCAGGAAAAAAAGTTAAAGAGGGAAAGAATATAAATATGAGGCAAAATTTGATATATTCTGCAAAATCAGAAGACAGATAATCAGTAGACTACTCTAATTTCCTTAAAACGTTAACAGAACAACAGGTTTTGCTCCATCATGCATTTTTTGAACATTTGAACAAAAAGCAAATATTAAAGCTTAATAAGTGGCATTACTGACTGACTATAAACTTTGGTGATTTCTAACCATCAGTGATGTATCAGAAAATGAAAGCATGCGTGAAGGTCTGGCAGTTAGTGAACATGATTAAGACTCTTAAGTTCTAAGTGAGTTACTTCCAGTAATCAAGTGTACAGGGTTTGATTCTTTCTACATCCATTTGTCTCCTGTGAGACATTGAGCAAGTCACTTAACCAGACAATGCTCCTGTGTTGCCCAATTAAACTGATTTAAAATATAGAAAAACAAACAGATAGAATATAAGTATGATATAAAATACTTATGTGCAGTTTCTGAACAATAAGAGCAGAGCCGGATCATTGTCATATCGGAATCTAGGCAGAGTAATGGACCAACCTCCTTATCCCATTACTTTTAAAGCAAACAAACAGAAACCAGTAAAATACACAAAATCAGTCCGGACAAGCACCGTGAAGCCCAAAAAAATGTTAAAGTCCTTGTTATGGAGGCTGTTTGCTGTACAAGCTGCAACACTTTAAATGGAATCCACTTTTGCCTCTGATGAAGCTGTAGTTTTAACCACAGCGAAACCGCTTGTTTTAATAATAAAGTGTGTTAAGGTTTTTTCTGACTTCAGTGTGGCTTTATACGTGGAAGTGGATTCCATTTAAAGTGTTGCAGCTTGTACAGCAAACAGCCTCCATAACAAGGACTTTAACATTTTTTTGGGCTTCACGGTGCTTGTCCGGACTGCTTTTGTGTATTATCCCATTACTTGGCCGCCTCTCTCCATTTAACATAAAACTCTTTTGAAACCTGCCCATGTGCATACTGTTTTCCTCTTTACTTTTAAAATTATCACAGAAATTTGAATTTAATTTAAAAATGTTATTAACAATGTTACAACAAACACACTGACAACCATTTGAAGATCAAAACGGAAAACATTCTTTCATTGAAAACAGACAACATGAGACACACTAAACTTCTTTTTGTTTGGAACTCACATTTACTGAAAATGCATCTCAGTCTATTAAACTCCAACAGTTCTGCAGGAATTCAAAGTCAAATAGAATATAGTGAATCACTAATCATGGGTTGTTTGAAGGGTGTAAAAATTCACAAGGCAAATGTGAAATGAATTTGATTTCATCTTGGGACAGCCTACTGGATGCATATGTCTCTTTTCGGGGGCAACCATGACGACTGGTAAAATAACGGTCAAATTCACACTAGACAAAGACTGAAGGTGTCTCAAAAGCAGCAGAGACGTCTATACAAACAATGCATTTTTCCTTTTCTTATATATGCTATAAAATCCATTTAACCGATACTTATATATATTGTTGTTAGTGTGGTAAAAGTTTGTTTATGAATATAGACTATGTACATGTAGCAGTACACTTGGTTAGCTAAATATGGAAACATTAGATATGTTTAGTTTAGTTGTATGTATTTGTTCTGTTAGTCAGCATTTATTTTTAAACATCACCTGATATGGTCTATCCTAATGTTCTATGTTCATATGCAAAGTGTTCAATAAATAAAAAACAATAAGCTCCACTGGAGGAAGAGCTCATTAACAGCTCATAGCCTTAACTTATCTGCATCAAGTATCAAACTTTGTAGATCATCACAGTTCTTTTCACATCTTTGTGCCTGCACAAAACAAGTTAAATTAAAAATGCCAATACATATAACCACACTCAATGGAACAAATGCTTCCTGGCCAAGTGAAATTAAAGTGCAGTAAATCCCAAAAGTTGTGACCAAGGAGCAACCATAAGGCAGCAGCTTTTCCAGTTTTAGAAGCGTTTAAAATACACTTGTAAGTAGTAGATACGTACTCTGATTTTATAAAAATCTGACAGTTTATTACAAAGGCACCAGGTAAATGCTTTTACTACAGCTTCATCAGACCATTCAATTTTTTGAGGAAAGTATGCTTCTTGTGAATATTGAGTAGAATATATGACAAATGCCCACTAACACAATATTTCATAGAATGCATTTGCAGCCCACAATTTTTAAAGCTGCTATTATATGTAATATATGTAATAAAGTATCTAGGAGCCATCCACTGTACAGTATTCAACATGTGTAGATAGATTATCACCTTGCAATATGTTTATGTTTTATGGAAGTATTCAATAGTGCACATAGTGACAGTTTAGCTTTAAGATACTAAATTGGATAATTTTAACATGTGACTAATATATAAAGCAATGAAAGGATTTTAAAATGTAACAGTCTGATGAAGCTGTAGTGTTCATAGGTTAGTACTGTTCATAGGTTAGTACTAGGCTAACTGCCCTTGTGAGCCATTTTAAGCCTTACCAATTATCCCCTGTGAGATTCAAACCCTCTACCTTGTGTTTGTACGGCAAACACCTTAACCATTAAGCAACCCTCCCAACGCACTTACCTGGTGCCTTTGTAAAAAAGTGTCGAATTTTTATAAAATCAGAGTACGAATCTACTACTTACAAGTGTATTTTAAACACTTCTAAAACTGGAAAAGCCGCTGCCTTATGGTTGTTCCTTGGTCATAACTTTTGGGATTTACTGCACTAAATTAAAAATGCATTCATAGTTAATATTTTAACATTAAACTCATAGGCTTCATGTTGTCAGTTTATATACAGGCAAGTAAGCACACTGTCAACAGCCAACAAAACAAGTCAGCCAACAGCCAAGTATCTAACCAAAAGAACATGACTCATAATGAAGCCCCTGTTAACTACAATCAATTCCTTCCTTTATAGTTTAATTACTCTGGGATGTAAGACACACACACACACACACACACACACACACACACACACACACACACACACACACATACACACACACACATTCTGGCAGGTGAGGAATCTAGCTGTGGAAGTTTATAAGACCAATCTTCTCATAAAATCATGCACAACAAGCAGCTACTTTTGCATTTGAGCAGTCAAAGATTTTTAATGTTTCATATTTCTGCGGCATTCAGGGGGGCTCGTACCCCTAAGGGCCCAATCTAGTGCAGTCCTGCATTTATCTGAAAAAAATAAAAAAGGGTTTCTTTCTCAGTTAAAAAAAAGTCTGTATTCATTTTTTTCTCTACATAGTGAACTATACAATTAATGTCCAGTTAACCTTTCAGATTTCCATAATATGGGCTTAGAAATTCGCTCTACCCAAATCCCTCATAAAACTTGCAATTTGGAGAGAAAAGTGGTGGATTACAACTTAATAATTAATACTTAGAGATACAAAATTATTTTTATAATAGCTCAAATATTTTAAAAAGTCCGTGATTATTTGTGGATCTGTTCTTGATTCTAGAGGTAAGAGGTTGAGACATATGGTTCAGTCATTCAGTCAGGAATATACCACCTAACTGCCATCAGGACTATCTACTGTTTTAAGTGGAGTATAAAGACAGATGTCTGACTACAATGGCCATTATCTATCAGATATTACTCTGTGGGTTCTGTTAAGGTGCATTAGTGCAGGCATTGACAACAACTGCAAGTTGACATATTCAAGAAGTGTTATGAATTCGTCTTTGCTTATTACCTGTCTGGCTCTCATTCCAATAACTCATGTACTTTACTACACTACAGAATTTTGTTGACTACTGCGGTGGTGGTGCTGTGGTAGCATTGTTGCCTCACAGTTACACGTTGCCCATTCGATTCTCAGTTAGAGCGTCTTCTGTGTGGCGACATGCGTGAATGGGTGTTCCTTCTTTGAACGTTGTGCGTTAGGCCCGGCAAGCCAACACTAAAACTCTACTGCCAATCATTAGTGGACCGGAGTTCCGCTGTGGAGACCCCTAACTAGGAAAAGCTGAAAGACACAAACAAACAAACAGGATTTTGTTGACTGCCTTCAAGATTCACATGAATTTGAAAGGAGCACAAAATGATGGTAGCGGAGTTGGTGAGATATCTAAAAAGATACTCTCTCATAATTAATTAAAAACTTCAAGTTCTCTGAAACAACAACAATCAAGCAATTATTTTTTTCTGATAGCAGTCACATTTAATTATTATTTTAAATTTAACAAAGTTTGTTTAGTTGTTTTTTAATTCAGTGCTAAAATGTCATTATATATAGAAGTTGCAGGCATGAATTGCACCACATACTATAAATTATAATAATGCTTAAAAACACTATAGTTCAGGTATATCTCCTGAGAAATATACACTACATGAATCTGTCTCAGTTATACACTACATGTATCTGTCTCAGTTGTATGCATGACATGATAATAGCACTGTTTCCATATACTACTGGAAAAATATAATTTCAGAACAATAACAAGTTGACCTCCTGGGCGGCCATGGTGGTGCAGCAGTTAACATTGTCGCCTCACAGCAAGAGGTTCCCTGGTTCAATCCTTGGCTGGGGTGCCTTCTGTGCAGAGTCTGCATGTCCTCCCTGTGGTCACGTAGGTTTCCTCCGGGTGCTCCGGTTTCCTCCCACATCCCAAAGACATGCTGTAGGTGGAATGGACAGTCTAAATTGGCCCTAGGCATGACTGTGTGTGTGTGTGTGTGTGTGTGTGTGTGTGTGTGTGTGTGTGTGTGTGTGTGTGTGTGCGTGCGCCTTCTGTGGATGCCAATCATGAGCAGACATGTGATCTGCTGTGGCGACCCCTAACCGGGAAAAGCCGAAAGAAGAACAAGTTGACCGTCTCCCCTTCTAAATAGCAAAAACAGAATAAAATAACAAAAAATGTCCATAACACAATGAGTGGTAGAGATAGGACAGGCATCTACCATCATCTAGCTACTCACATTCAGAGTTTCCCCCACACCACCTATACACCTTCTTCAAGATCTAATATCTCCACTTTGATATCTACATATGCTGTTATTCTTAGCTGCAATAATTTCATCATTGATAAATTCCTATACGCCTTAAATAACCATCTTTTTGCTAGGATCTTCAATGTACTCTTTTTAGAGTAGGTAGTGCTTTAATTATGACACCTTAAATCACAAAACTCCAAACCTCAGCTGTTCAACATCTACTACATTAAACTATTCCCTTGAGAACACATATGTTCGGAGGGATCTAATTTAGTTGATCGAGTTGCCAGGATGACAAAATTTAAATCATTGAGATGAGAAGACTGAAATTGCTGTAAGAATGAACATTTACCAAGCTGAACCTAGCAGCAATGAAAACCTACTGCACATGTCAAACAGCACCCTAACTTGTGAATGGAAATCATGGGCCATTCACAAAAAACAGCTACTCCATTTAAAAACACATTTTAACTTAGAAATGTCATTTTTCAATGTTTTTGCAGGGGGCAAGCCCCATGCACCCCCCTCCCCACTTGGGACGCTGCACCCCCCCACACCCCCTGCAAACTATATATACCATCTCTGAGATAGCACTACCGTGGGGGAAAAGGGTAAATTTCCTGATCCTCACTGTACTGTGATCTCCATATAGAACCATTTAACTTACATTTCTTTGTTAAAATATGACTTTAAATGGAGCAGCTGTTTTTTTTTTTTTTGTTGAATGATCGACAATTTCCATTCAGAAGTTTGACTGTTTAACATGCACAGTAGCTTTTTGTTCTTCCTAAGTTTGGCATGTTAAACATTCATTCTTATAGTAATGTCAGTCTTCTTGTATCATTAATTTAAATTCCGTCATTCTGGCAATTTGATCTACTAAAGTAGATCTGTTCCAAGCATTAGCAGCCAAGGAAAAATAGTGGGGAAGAAAATAGTTTTGCGCAAAAAGACAAGATCCGGTAACCCCCAACCTTTCCTCTGGAAATACCAACAAATATAACTACCCCTGCTATCACTAGGGAACAGGTCCTTAATGCTCTCTCTAAGACCAAGAATGCTGCATCAATGGGCCCAGACATTATTCCAAGATGCCTTCTAAATAGCATGAAACATGACCTATCAGGGCCTCTGGAACTGCTATTTAACTACAGCCTCCAAACTGGCTTAATCCTCATGAATGGAGAACAGCAACAGTCATCCCTCTGCCAAAAGTGGGCCATCTACAGACCCTATAAACTCCAGACCAATAAGTCTCACTAGTCTTATATGAAGACCCATGGAAAAAACTATCATGGAAATGATAATAATCAGTGGTGATACCGTAAACCTCCAGACATTTGACCCAACCCAGTCTGGTTTTGTCAAGGGCAGATCATGCCAACTCAACCTGGTGGACTTCTTTGAGAAGGTCAGCTAAGCAATGGATGTGGTCAAAATGGTTCACACTGCCTGCCATGATCCGGCCAAGACATTAGACATGATACTCCACTCGGGCGTTGTTGACAAAGTTAAGTGGTTAGGTAAAAACTCATATGCCACCCAGTGGCTATCTATCTGGCTAACAGAAAGGTCCCAGAAAGTTAGAATTGGAGAATCCATCATCACAAAGAGGCCAGTCACAAGTGGAGTCCCTCAGGGATCAGTCTTTAGACCACTCCTTTTTGGAATTTACTTCTCTGAAGTCAAGGCCAATGTCAATGGTCTCTGACTGATTAAATATGCAGATGATTGCAAATTAGGAACTGTGATTGAGTCTCACACTGACACAAATATTCTGCAGGAAGGGCCGACACAGACAAACAACTGGTGTCAGAGCCATGGAGTAAAACCAAAATCCAAAAATGCATAATAGTATCCTTCAGGAAGGCAACCCCTGGCAACTATCATATTGACAACACACCCCTTAGAGATGACCCAGTAGTCAGGGACTTAGGGATTACACAAGATAGTAATTATTTATTTATTTTATTTTATTTTACATTTTTTGACTGGGGTAGTCTGACTGGATGCATGTCCATTTTCATCGGAGGCCCCGGGAGAAAAGCTCCAAACTTACAAACAGATAAAGACAAGCAAGTTACAGTGTATGCACAAACATAGTGTATTAACATGCAATTTATAGTCTCACATTTCAAGCCTATGAAGAATACAGTTTCTAAAGAAACAAAACAACTAATGAAACAAAGAGCTAAGGCCTGGTCACTTTATCACACGACCATGGCCGTTGCCCATTACGTGTCTACAGTTGTGAGGAAATCATTCTATGTTGTGCAACTTATCAACAAAGGTCTGTCATCTAAGTCCAAGGAAGTCTTTGTTCCACTGTATTTGGCATTCATCAGACTTATCATTGAATACAGTGTCACCTTTGGTGTGTACCTAATGAGACATATCCAACAATTGTAATGTCTACAGAGGTTTTATTTATTTACATTTGTTAACCAGGTAGTGTCCAACTGGGTTGAAAAAAAAAAAGTTTCAGTGGAGACTTGGGGAGAAAAGCTCCACAACAAAAAGAACATTATTAAGGTACAAGCAGTAAACTTAGTTTAAGTTATTTGCTAGTAATTACAGGTGTGGGGGTAGCCACATTCTTTGATTTCCTGTCCTTGCCTATTTAAGTGGTACAGTGTGAAATATTTTTCTGCTTAAAAACCTCAGCTTTGGCCAGCTAAGAACTTGTTGTATTCAACTGGACGTATAAGAGAATTTAAGTACCTTTATCTGCACTTTTTTTTTAAAAAAAATACAGTATTTAAATTGATTTTAACTGTGGCAGGAATATTAACTGAACTGGAAGTTTTGACTCTGCTCTTCAGTTAGTCTCATCCACCCTCCCTGTTTTTGTTTTGGTGTTAATCTTAGTGGCCTTGAAACTGCCCGCCCCTCTTGTAAATTTGTGTTTGGTTACTCCTTCTGGGCCCATCTCATTTGCTCACTCAACTGAGTGCAGTGAGATCATATTCTGATTTCAGGCACTCCTCCTGTGTACAAAGAGAGCATCTGGGAAACAGAAACAAAAAAATTAAGCTTGTTTCCTGCCTTTCCTGTTAAGTGGTATAGACTATTTGTAGGCTTCTGAGCCCCCAAGCCCTTCTGTGTTGGAGGGAAGCCTTCTAACTTAGTTTTTTTTTTTTGCTTATAACTAGCCAGTTTTCTAGTTTCAGCACTCAAATCTGTTTCTTTGATCTCAGCACTTGCTCAGAAAAAAAAAATTTCATCTGCTTTTACTGTGCTTGTGTTTCTACCTACTTTATTTTACTTTTGCATCATCTTAAAAGTACTCAATTGTATTTATTACTGCTTGGTGTAACTCATTCTAAGCCTTTTGGTTTAAACACTTGGGCTTTGGACCAGTTGTTTTGCACTGAGAGGGTATGTGGTCTGCTCTGTAGTGGGAGAACAGGTAGCTTACATCCTTCTAGGTTGGGAACTGCTGATTGAGGGCTCAGTGTCTGTTATTCTAAAAGTGTCTTAATTCTGGTTTAAGCACTTGGGCTTTCAGGCCAATTATTTTACATTAAGGGGGTTCGTGGTCTGCACTCTTGTGGGAGGAGAGGCTAGACTCTGTCCTTCTGAGCTGGGAATTTCTGGTTAAAGGCTTATAGTGCATGCATATCTGAACTGCTTCTTACTGAAGTTGGTGCGCCTTGTTTGCTGTGGCATAGACTGGATTCGGGTCTGCTGGATCTAGCTTCGTTTGTGTAACTTGAGCACTAATCCAGGCATTCTCTAAAGTATTCAATTGTATTTATTACTGCTTGGTAGTAGTTGGATTAAAGTGTAGCTATCATTCTAAGTCTTTTGGATTAAGCACTTGGGCTTCAGACCAGTTGTTTTACATTAGGAAGGTTTGTGGCATCCACTGTGGTGGCAGGACAGGTAGCTTTCATCCTTCTAAGTTGGGAACTGCTGATTGAGAGCCCAGTGTCTGTTATTCATAAAGTGTATTAGTTCTGGTTTAAGCACTTGGGCTTCAGGCCACTTATTTTACATTAAGAAGGTTCGTGGTCTGCACTCTTGTGGGAGAAGAGACTGGACTCTGCCCTTCTCAGCTGGGAATTTCTGGTTAAAGGTTTATAGTGCCTGAATATTTGAACTGTATCTTACTGAAATTGGTACACCTTGTTTGCTGTAGCATAGACTAGATCCAGGCCTGCTGAATCGTCTCATTTATCTGAAAAAAATAAAAAAGGGTTTCTTTCTCAGTTAAAAAAAAGTCTGTATTCATTTTTTTCTCTACATAGTGAACTATACAATTAATGTCCAGTTAACCTTTCAGATTTCCATAATATGGGCTTAGAAATTTGCTCTACCCAAATCCCTCATAAAACTTGCAATTTGGAGAGAAAAGTGGTGGATTACAACTTAATAATTAATACTTAGAGATACAGAATTATTTTTATAATAGCTCAAATATTTTAAAAAGTCTGTGATTATTTGTGGATCTGTTCTTGATTCTAGAGGTAAGAGGTTGAGACATATGGTTCAGTCATTCAGTCAGGAATATACCACCTAACTGCCATCAGGACTATCTACTGTTTTAAGTGGAGTATAAAGACAGATGTCTGACTACAATGGCCATTATCTATCAGATATTACTCTGTGGGTTCTGTTAAGGTGCATTAGTGCAGGCATTGACAACAACTGCAAGTTGACATATTCAAGAAGTGTTATGAATTCGTCTTTGCTTATTACCTGTCTGGTTCTCATTCCAATAACTCATGTATTTTACTACACTACAGAATTTTGTTGACTACTGCGGTGGTTGTGCTGTGGTAGCATTGTTGCCTCACAGTTAGACGTTGCCCATTCGATTCTCAGTTAGAGCGTCTTCTGTGTGGCGACATGTGTGAATGGGCGTTCCTTCTTTGAACGTTGTGCGTTAGGGCCGGCAAGCCAGCACTAAAACTCTACTGCCAATCATTAGTGGACCGGAGTTCTGCTGTGGCGACCCCTAACCAGGAAAAGCTGAAAGACACAAACAAACAAACAGAATTTTGTTGACTGCCTTCAAGATTCACATGAATTTGAAAGGAGCACAAAATGATGGTAGTGGAGTTGGTGAGATATCTAAAAAGATACTCTCTCATAATTAATTAAAAACTTCAGGTTCTCTGAAACAACAACAATCAAGCAATTATTTTTTTCTGATAGCAGTCACATTTAATTATTATTTTGAATTTAACAAAGTTTGTTTAGTTGTTTTTTAATTCAGTGCTAAAATGTCATTATATATAGAAGTTGCAGGCATGAATTGCACCACATACTATAAATTATAATAATGCTTAGAAACACTATAGTTCAGGTATACCTCCTGAGAAATATACACTACATGAATCTGTCTCAGTTATACACTACATGTATCTGCCTCAGTTATACGCATGACATGATAATAGCACTGTTTCCATATACTACTGGAAAAATATAATTTCAGAAAAATAACAAGTTGACCTCCTGGGCGGCCACGGTGGTGCAGCAGTTAACATTGTCGCCTCACAGTAAGAGGTTCCCTGGTTCAATCCTTGGCTGGGGTGCCTTCTGTGCAGAGTCTGCATGTACTCCCTGTGGTCACGTAGGTTTCCTCCGGGTGCTCCGGTTTCCTCCCACATCCCAAAGACATGCTGTAGGTGGAATGGACACTCTAAATTGGCCCTAGGCATGAGTGTGTGTGTGTGTGTGTGTGTGTGTGTGTGTGTGTGTGTGTGTGTGTGTGTGTGTGTGTGTGTGCCTTCTGTGGATGCCAATCATGAGCAGACATGTGACCTGCTGTGGCGACCCCTAACCGGGAAAAGCCGAAAGAAGAAGAACAAGTTGACCTCCTCCCCTTCTAAATAGCAAAAACAGAATAAAATAACAAAAAAATGTCCATGACACAATGAGTGGTAGAGATAGGACAAGCATCTACCATCATCTAGCTACTCACATTCAGAGTTTCCCCCACACCACCTATACACCTTCTTCAAGATCTAATATCTCCACTTTGATATCTACATATGCTGTTATTCTTAGCTGCAATAATTTCATCATTGATAAATTCCTATATGCCTTAAATAACCATCTTTTTGCTAGGATATTCAATGTACTCTTTTTAGAGTAGGTAGTGCTTTAATTATGACACCTTAAATCACAAAACTCCAAACCTCAGCTGTTCAACATCTACTACATTAAACTATTCCCTTGAGAACATATATGTTCGAAGGGATCTAATTTAGTTGATCGAGTTGCCAGGATGACAAAATTTAAATCATCGAGATGAGAAGACTGAAATTGCTGTAAGAATGAACATTTACCAAGCCGAACTTAGCAACAATGAAAACCTACTGCATATGTCAAACAGCACTCTAACTTGTGAATGGAAATCATGGACTATTCACAAAAAACAGCTACTCCATTTAAAAACACATTTTAACATAGAAATGTCATTTTTCAATGTTTTTGCAGGGGGCAAGCCCCATGCACCCCCCTCTCCACTTGGGACGCTGCACCCCCCCCCCACACCCCCTGCAAACTATATATACCATCTCTGAGATAGCACTACCGTGGGGGAAAAGGGTAAATTTCCTGATCCTCACTGTACTGTGATCTCCATATAGAACCATTTAACTTACATTTCTTTGTTAAAATATGACTTTAAATGGAGCAGCTGTTTTTTTTTTTTGTTGAATGATCGACAATTTCCATTAAGAAGTTTGACTGTTTAACATGCACAGTAGCTTTTTGTTCTTCCTAAGTTTGGCATGTTAAACATTCGTTCTTATAGTAATGTCAGTCTTCTTGTATCATTAATTTAAATTCCGTCATTCTGGCAATTTGATCTACTAAAGTAGATCTGTTCCAAGCATTAGCAGCCAAGGAAAAATAGTGGGGAAGAAAATAGTTTTGCGCAAAAAGACAAGATCCGGTAACCCCCAACCTTTCCTCAGGAAATATCAACAAATATAACTACCCCTGCTATCACTAGGGGACATGTTCCTAATGCTCTCTCTAAGACCAAGAATGCTGCATCAATGGGCCCAGACATTATTCCAGGATGCCTTCTAAATAGCATGAAACATGATCTATCAGGGCCTCTGGAACTGCTATTTAACTACAGCCTCCAAACTGGCTTAATCCTCATGAATGGAGAACAGCAACAGTCATCCCTCTGCCAAAAGTGGGCCATCTACAGACCCTAGAAACTCCAGACTAATAAGTCTCACTAGTCTTATATGAAGACCCATGGAAAGAACTATCATGGAAATGATAACAATCAGTGGTGATACCGTAAACCTCCAGACATTTGACCCAACCCAGTCTGGTTTTGTCAAGGGCAGATCATGCCAACTCAACCTGGTGGACTTCTTTGTGAAGGTCAGCTAAGCAATGGATGTGGTCAAAATGGTTCACACTGCCTGCCATGATCTGGCCAAGACATTAGACATGATACTCCACTCAGGCGTTGTTGACAAAGTTAAGCGGTTAGGTAAAAACTCATATGCCACCCAGTGGCTATCCATCTGGCTAACAGAAAGGTCCCAGAAAGTTAGAAATGGAGAATCCATCATCACAAAGAGGCCAGTCACAAGTGGAGTCCCTCAGGGATCAGTCTTTAGACTACTCCTTTTTGGAATTTACTTCTCTGAAGTCAAGGCCAATGTCAATGGTCTCTGATTAAATATGCAGATGATTGCAAATTAGGAACTGTGATTGAGTCTCACACTGACACAAATATTTTGCAGGAAGGGCCGACACAGACAAACAACTGGTGTCAGAGCCATGGAGTAAAACCAAAATCCAAAAATGCATAATAGTATCCTTCAGGAAGGCAAGCCCTGGCAACTATCATATTGACAACACACCCCTTAGAGATGACCCAGTAGTCAGGGACTTAGGGATTACACAAAGATAGTAATTATTTATTTATTTTATTTTATTTTACACTGACTGGATGCATGTCCATTTTCATCGGAGGCCCCGGGAGAAAAGCTCCAAACTTACAAACAAATAAAGACAAGCAAGTTACAGTGTATGCACAAACATATTGTATTAACATGCAATTTACAGTCTCACATTTCAAGCCTATGAAGAATACAGTTTCTAAAGAAACAAAACAACTAATGAAACAAAGAGCTAAGGCCTGGTCACTTTATCACATGACCATGGCATTTGCCCATTACGTGTCTACAGTTGTGAGGAAATCATTCTATGTTGTGCAACTTATCAACAAAGGTATGTCATCTAAGTCCAAGGAAGTCTTTGTTCCACTGTATTTGACATTCATCAGACTTATCACTGAATACAGTGTCACCTTTGGTGTGTACCTAATGAGACATATCCAACAATTGTAATGTCTACAGAGGTTTTATTTATTTACATTTGTTAACCAGGTAGTGTCCAACTGGGATGAAAAAAAAAAGTTTCAGTGGAGACTTGGGGAGAAAAGCTCCACAACAAAAAGGACATTATTAAGGTACAAGCAGTAAACTTAGTTTAAGTTATTTGCTAGTAATTACAGGTGTGGGGGTAGCCACATTCTTTGATTTCCTGTCCTTGCCTATTTAAGTGGTACAGTGTGAAATATTTTCTGCTTAAAAACCTCAGCTTTGGCCAGCTAAGAACTTGTTGTATTCAACTGGACGTATAAGAGAATTTAAGTACCTTTATCTGCACTTTTTTTTTAAAAAAAATACAGTATTTAAATTGATTTTAACTGTGGCAGGAATATTAACTGAACTGGAAGTTTTGACTCTGCTCTTCAGTTAGTCTCATCCACCCTCCCTGTTTTTGTTTTGGTGTTAATCTTAGTGGCCTTGAAACTGCCCGCCTCTTGTAAATTTGTGTTTGGTTACTCCTTCTGGGCCCATCTCATTTGCTCACTCAACTGAGTGCAGTGAGATCATATTCTGATTTCAGGCACTCCTACTGTGTACAAAGAGAGCATCTGGGAAACAGAAAAAAAAATTAAGCTTGTTTCCTGCCTTTCCTGTTAAGTGGTATAGACTATTTGTAGGCTTCTGAGCCCCCAAGCCCTTCTGTGTTGGAGGGAAGCCTTCTAACTTAGTTTTTTTTTTTCTTATAACTAGCCAGTTTTCTAGTTTCAGCACTCAAATCTGTTTCTTTGATCTCAGCACTTGCTCAGAAAAAAAAATTCATCTGCTTTTACTGTGCTTGTGTTTCTACCTACTTTATTTTACTTTTGCATCATCTTAAAAGTACTCAATTGTATTTATTACTGCTTGGTGTAACTCATTCTAAGCCTTTTGGTTTAAACACTTGGGCTTTGGACCAGTTGTTTTGCACTGAGAGGGTATGTGGTCTGCTCTGTAGTGGGAGAACAGGTAGCTTACATCCTTCTAGGTTGGGAACTGCTGATTGAGGGCTCAGTGTCTGTTATTCTAAAAGTGTCTTAATTCTGGTTTAAGCACTTGGGCTTTCAGGCCAATTATTTTACATTAAGGGGGTTCGTGGTCTGCACTCTTGTGGGAGGAGAGGCTAGACTCTGTCCTTCTGAGCTGGGAATTTCTGGTTAAAGGCTTATAGTGCATGCATATCTGAACTGCTTCTTACTGAAGTTGGTGCGCCTTGTTTGCTGTGGCATAGACTGGATTCGGGTCTGCTGGATCTAGCTTTGTTTGTGTAACTTGAGCACTAATCCAGGCATTCTCTAAAGTATTCAATTGTATTTATTACTGCTTGGTAGTAGTTGGATTAAAGTGTAGCTATCATTCTAAGTCTTTTGGATTAAGCACTTGGGCTTCAGACCAGTTGTTTTACATTAGGAAGGTTTGTGGCATCCACTGTGGTGGCAGGACAGGTAGCTTTCATCCTTCTAAGTTGGGAACTGCTGATTGAGAGCCCAGTGTCTGTTATTCATAAAGTGTATTAGTTCTGGTTTAAGCACTTGGGCTTCAGGCCACTTATTTTACATTAAGAAGGTTCGTGGTCTGCACTCTTGTGGGAGAAGAGACTGGACTCTGCCCTTCTCAGCTGGGAATTTCTGGTTAAAGGTTTATAGTGCCTGAATATTTGAACTGTATCTTACTGAAATTGGTACACCTTGTTTGCTGTAGCATAGACTAGATCCAGGCCTGCTGAATCTAGCTTTGTTTATATGCTTGTTGTCTGTTTGCTTGTTATTTCCCTGGAATGCTAATTCCACCTAATACGACTTCTCAGCTTCTGTGGATCACTAGTGATATCTGCATTGCTTACTGTACTTATTTCCTTGTTTCACTTGAAAGAAAGTTGCTGTTTGTCGTTTTTGCATTTAAGTTACCTGTAACACATTGCACTTAAGTTACCTGGCACTTGCTCACTAAAGCAATTATATAAGTCAGCACTAAAAATTAAAAGCACTACACCCTCACTCTCCACTGGCCCTTGTTTTCAATTATTAAGGAATTCCCAATATTATTCTAGAATGTCCAAAGGTCAGTTGTCAATCTTCTCTCTGGTCCAGCTGGTGAATCTGGGAATCTTGAGGCAATGTTGCAACTGCCTCATGTACACAGACACCCCTCTCCTCCTCCCAACAAATTCCAACACATGTGAGAGATGCAACCATATAGCCAAACTGGAGGCTAAGCTCTCTCAACTCAGTACTGGCATAACCAGTCAGGAGGAGAAGGAAACCACACTCACTACAATTCCAGTCTCACATAGACCTACCACGACAGCAAACCAAACACATAATCACACAAAAACATACTCGGAGGCTCTAAATAAAGATCTGCCTAAGCAGCAGAGACCTCCAAAGCAGACACCCAAGCAACCGCTACCCCAAAACAAAACACGTGCAACACATATCTCACAAAGCCAGTGTGCCAAACAGTCACAGACCTTAAGACTAAACAACACACCTGATGCACTTGTAATAGGTGACTCTATCGTCAGGCACACTGACGTCCCGCTCACCAGGCTGAACAAGGAGAGGGTCATGGTGAGCAGTCTGTCGGGCGCTAGGATCCGCCACATAACACAAGCACTCAGGTCACTCCAAGGCAAGTACAAATATGACTCAGTCATTGTCCATGCTGGTGTGAATGACCTGAGACGTACCTACCTGGACTACATGAAAAGAGACATAAAGGAGCTCTCTGAGCATGTAGCCCAGGCCGGTATGACCCTGACCTTGAGTAGCATCTTACCCTCACCAAGAATGATGCCACAATATGAAGACAAGATGATCAATTTCAACAACTGGCTTAAGTATTGGTGTCATTCAAAGGGGATCCAATGCCTGTCAGCTTGGGATGATATGCTCGACAAGCCACGATGCTTTGCTAGGGATGGCTTGCACCTGTCACCCCTGGGCTTTCGGATATTGGCAAAGGCTCTTGCTACCCCTATAGTGCCTTTTTTAGGCAAGGCTCAAAAGACAAACCCACCTCCATAGGTATCACAAGGGATAAGAAACTAAGAGTAATGCTACTTAACGCCAGAAGTCTAAACCTCAAGATGCACGCACTCAAAACTCTCCATAGCATGGAGAGCATCGATATCTGTGCAGTAATAGAAACCTGGTTCAGGACTCCTGAGAGCACCCCAGCACTACCTGGTTATATCTCATACCATGCTTTTCGGCCCCAAAACTTGGACCGAATGACAAAAGGAGGGGGAGTATCGATATTCATCAAAGATACCCACACCTCCAGGTTGGTGGCAAAGCACGAAGCATCAGAGACTATCCATGTGCAACTAACAGTGGGTAAAACTGCCTTCCAGTTTATAGCCTGCTACAGACCACCCTCCCAAACCCAGGAACCCCACTCGGCCTTCCTGAGAAAACTGGAAAATATGATGGTCTCTCCAAACACCATTATATTAGGCGACTTCAACTACCCAAACATAGACTGGGAGCATTACTCTAGCTCCAACACCCTAGCCCAAAGGTTCCTAGAATTTATAAACTCAAATGCTATGGAACAACTTGTTACCACTCCCACAAGAGGGGAAAACATACTGGACCTGATCATCACCAACATGGGGACTCTATGCTCCAGACCAGAAGTGTATCCCTCACTGATAAGATCAGACCATAAACTAATCTCACTGGATATTCACATCCCGACCCCAACCCCTGCCCAGAAAACCACAGTGAAAAACTTCTCTAAAGCAAATTTCACACTCCTCAAAACCGAGGTGGAATCCTTCAAAGCCCCCGGGCCTGTGGAAAATACGGCCCAGACTGCAGAATCCTTTATAAACACATTCTATGAACACCTTCGGGAATGCATGGATCATGCGATCCCAAATAAAACCAAGACCCAATCCTCCAAAGGCAGACGTCCTGTCTGGTGGACCCCAGCCATAAACAAACTATACAATAGAAGGAGGAAGCTACTAAATGACAGAGCAAAATCCCAAAAAGGGAAGGCATCACTGATCAGTATTAGCAAAAAACTACGGGCACTCATAAAATTGTCTAAGGCCAGCTTTGAGAGAAAAATTGCACAGGACACTAAGGATAATCACAAGGCTTTCTTTAGTTATGTTAGGAACCTGGGTGGTAATTCCCAGATATGCTCAGAATTAGTCCAAAATGACAAAAAATATGACTGAACCCACAGACATTGCCAACATCCTAGCTGACAGTTTCAGCGCAAACTCCCCCCCCCCACCAAAAGGGCAAATATCTATCCCAGCAGAGTGCTGCCCCCCCTGACATCTCAGATGCACAGGAAAGAGCCACCCTCTCCAAAGCAAAAAACACAGCATCAATGGGACCAGACGGTGTCCCGGGCTGCGTCCTACATGAACTCCAAGAAGAGCTAAACTCAAACATAAAACTACTGTTCAGTCTCAGCCTTACTACAGGATATGTGCCCAAAGAGTGGCGTACAGCAACAGTGGCCCCTCTCCATAAAGGTAGTGCCTCAACGGATCCTGGAAACTATCGCCCCATAAGCCTGACTAGCTTAGTCTGCAAAGCTATGGAAAGAATCATCATGGACCTCATAAATAAAGATATTGGGGACCTACAGACACTGGATACTACCCAGTTTGGCTTTGTTAAGGGCAGATCCTGCCTTTTAAACCTGGTTGATTTCTTTGAAACAGTCACCAAGGCAATTGACAAGGGGAAGGTGGTCCACTCAGCCTACCTGGACCTCGCTAAAGCCTTCAATACAATACCCCACTCGGGCATTATAGATAAGCTCTCCAGCTTAAATATAAACCCCTATGTCACTAGATGGATTGCAAACTGGCTCAAAGACAGAACCCACATGGTTAGAATTGCTGGAGCCATGTCAGACTCCACACTAGTTACAAGTGGTGTCCCACAAGGCTCAGTCCTGGGACCTCTCTTGTTTGGTATATATTTCTCGGAGGTACAGGCCAACACGGAAGGACTGTGGCTGACCAAGTTCACAGATGACTGTAAACTGGGTGCCATAATTGACTCTCCAGCCGACACAAGCATCCTCCAAAAGGGCCTCATAGAAACAGACAACTGGTGCCAGAGCCATGGCCTCAAGCTAAATGCCAAAAAGTGTATAGTCATCTCCTTTGGCAAAATCAAAGTGCCCACAAATTACCACATAGGTGGTAATTCATTAAGTACAGAAGAAGTAATTAGGGACCTGGGGACCCAAGTTGATAGCAATCTCTCATTTGACAAACACGTGGCCAAAGTGGTTAGAAAAACATTTTATATAGCCCACCTAATCATGAAGGGATTCACATCTAGATCAGGGGAGGTCATCGTGCCTCTTTACTCATCCCTCATCAGGCCCATAATTGAGTACAATGCCCCTTTTGGGATGTAACTTAACAAACACCTGCAGCAACTGGAAAGACCCCAAAAGTACCTCACCAAGAGGATCAAAGGGCTCAAACAGATGCCATATGCTGCCTGGTTAAAGAAACTCCAGCTCTACTCAGTGGCATACCGCCTGTTCAGAGGCGATCTGTGCCTGACGTATAAAGCCATGTCCAACCCAGAATTAATGGACATGCTGCACCTCAGAAAATCCAAATCCCATCGAGCTACGCGCTTGAGAGACTTGAACCTCAGCACTGAAATAAATAGGACATGCTGGAGGGACAGATTCATAACCCAGAGGCTCCCTTCATTCTGGAATAAAATCCCAGTCCAGGTTAGGCAGAGTCCCTCATTGACTCTCTTCAAGAGGAATCTTGATGAGTGGATGGGAGATCATAGGTTTACCCCGGGTATCACTTCTGTGTCACTGTTAGACAGAGGCACATTATACTAACCTTGAAAAAGGGCATAGCAAAATTAATTTAAAATGGGTGGTGAAAGCCAAACACACTCTGGCTAGTCTTATAAATGCCCTAAGGCAGATAGCCTAGTATGAACCTATGAACCTATGAACCTAAGTAGCACATTGCTAACAATATGCAAATGTGCTTAACAAAAATATTATAGCAAAATATAATAACAGAATATAATATACACGTACACGTTTCAGGCATACAGGAATACATTTTTTTGTTTTACAATATATCTGAGGTGCATAAGTCATGTAGCTTTACAAGGTGAGTCACTTCTGAAAGACCAGAATTGGTCATGCAGTTTTACATGTTAGCTCATCTGAAGGAACAAAGATTAATAAAGATAAGACAGATAGTGGGACAGCCCTGTGTGGGATGAGCACTATTTGCGCTAACATGTGTGAGATGAGTGGGAAAAATAGGAAAAGTATTATCATTGGAAGCAGTACAGGGGCATAGCCAGTTATCATTTAAATAGTCTTTCAGGATAGTGTTAAATGTGGACAGGTTGGGATTTTTAGTTTTCTGTTGAAGAAGGGTGTTCCAATCTTTGGCTATTTTATGGGAGTAGAGGGCATCTCCGTGATAGTTGTGAGACTGGGTTACTTTTATCATTAGTTTGTTGAATGACCTGAGGAGTCTGTAGTTTGTGTTTGGCTGGACTAGGTTTGGTAAAGCAGGGCAGCTGGTAGGGTTGAATGTAATTTTATGGGCAAGTGAAAGTTGTTTTAGTAATTTTAGGTTGGGAAGTTCTAGCCAGTTGAGCTGTCAGAGGCAGTGCAGTGGTGTGTTCTGTGGGACTGACTGGTGACAAACTTAGCTATTCTGTTAAAGTGGGAGTCTAGTTTATTTAGGTCAGTTTTTGATAGGTTAGCAAAGACCTCAGAGCAGTATAGGAGGGTGGATAGCAAGTGGGATCTTGCAGTGGTCACTCTAACTTGCTGTGTAAGGTAAGGTTTAACCCTGTATAGAGTGCCTAGTTTAGAGTGGATTGTTTTGATGGTCAGATAGATGTGTTTATCAAATTTTAGTGAGTCATCTATGGTTGCCCCTAGCAGCTTGGTCTGATTGGTGGGTTCAAGTTTTGTACTGTTGTTAGATAGCATGGAGAGGGATTGGGTACTGGGTTTGGAAGATGTATTAGAGAAAATTATGAGCTTGGTCTTATTTGGATTTAGGATGAGTTGGTGGCTGCTGAGGTACTTTTCAATGTCTTGGAATGACGATTGCATTTTGTGTTAGAGCTCTTGTAGGGAGTGGGCTGAGCAGATATGGGAGGAGTCTGGAGTTTTTGTGGGGAGTGGGCTGAGCAGATAAGGGAGGAGTCATCTGTATATTGGATGATGGTGGCATGTTGGGTGGCAGTACATATATATATATATATATATATATATATATATATATATATATATATATATATATATATATATATATATATGTATTGTTGGTAAATAGTAGTTGTCCTTCATTTCTGAGGTGGTGAATGGTCTCCATAAAGGTTATGAGGGCTGAGGTAGTACTGCCTGAAGCCATGCTGGGTGCTGGAGAGTAGGAGAGAAGGTTGTTGGTAGTGAGGTCATTCAGGAGTTGCTGGTGGATACATTTCTCTAAAATTTTGGCAAGTGGGGTAGAATGGCGATGGGATGGTAGTTAGTTATGTCTCTAGATGAGCCACCCTTATGAAGTTGTATGAAATGAGAGATTTTTCAAAATTTGGGAACGTACTCTGCTGAGACGGAGTGGTTTATTAGTAATGATATGGGGTAGGCGATGGATGTGGCAGCTAGTTTTAGGTATTCGTTTGGAAGTTGGTCGGCAGCTAAGCAGCAGGGTTTTAATTTACATAGGAGTTTTTTATGTAGGAGGTTAGAATGAGAATAAAGGAGAAGGAGTTTGCATCATTAGAGATAGGGGAGGGAACAGTGAGTATTGGGATTGTTTTGTTGTCTAGGAGAGAAGTGATACAGTTGATGAAGTGGGAATTGAATTGTGAGGCTAAGTCACAGAGGAGTAAGTAGTGAGGGGGGCAGGGGTAGGGGTTTTACCGGCGTTAAGGAGGTGCTTGATATTCTGCCAGAATTTTTATGGATTGTGCTGGTATTTTTGCTGGCAGGTGAGGAAATATGTCCTTTTGTCCCTGATGATGTTTTTCTTAACATGGTTCCTAAGTTGTTTGTAAAGGGTGAGATTGTTGTTATTTTTGGTCGTGTGATATAGTGACCAGGCCTTAGCTCTTTGTTTCATTAGTTGTAGTGTTTCTTTAGAAAGCCTGGTAGCTGTTTGTTTTTTTCTTGAATTTTTCTGAGGGGGGCAAGATTATAGCAATAACGCCTGGTGGGTAATGCTGATTACCCACGGTTGGCATGGTTTGGTCCCGGGCAAAGCCCAAGGGACCAAACAAAGCCAACCGCGGGTAAATACAGCATTACCCACACCCAGAAGTGGGTTATTGCTATTATACTATGACATTATTTAAGAAAAGAAACTATTACTTTTCTTAAATAATGGCATAGTATAATGCCTGTTTGCTGCCCTTCCGCAGATGTCTGGCATCCATGCAGTTCTGATGTACTGCACGCCATCAGAGTTGTAAAAGCAACAGAGAAAGCAAGATCTCTGTTGCTTTTTTCTTAAAATAAGCAACGGAGATGTCCGTTGCTTATTTTAAAACTGTCTCGCTATGTTAAACCCATTTAACATAGCGAGACAGTGTTTTAAAAATAGAGTTATACGAACGGAAAACGGACCTTTTCCATTAGTATAACTCGATTTACAATGTGCACGCTGGCCAATCAGCGTGCACGTTTTGGAATATTAATGGGGGGTCATGGTATAATATTTAATATTTCAAGGCATTTGTTATTGAAGTATTCTAAAGTTCGGTCTAGTTGCAGGTTTTTTAATGGGGACCATTCCCAGTTTTGTAGTAGTAAATTGAAGGTGTCAGAGGAGAAATATTGTTTGCTAAGGGTGTATTTGTACGAGATGCTGGTTTGGATATGTGTTTTCTTCCTAACTGGAAATGTAGGGGCATGGTCACTTAGAGTGACTGGTAGGCAGCATGACTGGTACCCGTGGTTTGGTTTGTTGGTTAAACTCCAGTCTAGAAGTGATTTTTTATTGGAGTGCTTGTCAATGCGGGTGAGGTAGTTAATAATTTGGGTGAGGTTGTATAAGTTTATAAATGACGTAGGGAAGTCAGAGGAACAGGAGAACCAGTCTAGGTTGAAATCACCTAGAATGATGGTTTCTTGGGACAGAGGAAAAGATGACCAGGATAGGAGGGATTCTATGTTGTGCCGGTTGTTGCCTGGTGGAAGGTAGCTGGCTATGATGTTAATAGATTTGTGAGGATTCATTTGGACGTGAGTGGTAAGGAGTTCAGCATGAGAGATGGCTGGTGGGGAAGAGTTTAGTTTTCCTAGATTAAGTGGTTCTTTAAACATAACTGCTGCCCCCCACCACATTTGTTTATCCTGTCCTGACATAATATTATAACCATTTGTAGTAAGTTTCCTCACTAAAAGAATACAGAGCTTAAGTAAAATGCCCTATGAAGACCACCTGAAGGGTCTATCCCTGTATTTTGTCTCCTATAGGCTTTTTAAGGGAGTTATATACATGACATACAGGGCATTGCCATACCCCCACTCTGATGGACCTCCTGCATTTCTGCAAAACAAACAGCACCAGAATTACCCATTCTAAAGACTTAAATCTTGCCTGTGATATAAATAGTACCTGCTGGAGAGACAGGTATGTATCGCAGAGATTATATCATCTCTGGAACAGGCTCCCCATCCATGTGAAGCAGAGTTCTCCCTAACCCAGTTTAAGTGCAACCTGGAGAATTGGCTGGGGAGCAGGAAATGTATCCCTGATTTAGCACCTAGGTCTCTAATGGACACAGACGACCTATAAATGGTTCATCTCCCAGGCCCTAGATTGTAAATGTTTCATCTACCAAGCACCTGCTTACACTTATCAAGGGTATTAGAACTTGTGAGAGATGTGGAATGCATGACTAGGCCTTAAAAAGCCCTTGCATTCGTTAGCCTAGTAAACACCTATGAACCTATAAAACTATGAACAGGAATAAATGTTTTTGCAAGGATGAATGGTGAAGTTACCACACCCACTTATTTATCATTTTCACTTTGATGTCAGTGTCTTGAAGAAACAGCTATCACAAATACATGCATATACATGTAAATAAAGAAATGAATAATACACATATATATATATATATACATATATATATAGAGAGAGAGAGAGAGAGAGAGTGTGAGAGAGAGAGAGAGACAGATTGATATAGATATATAAACAAAGACTATTATACTTTATTATTTGATGCTGAAATCTTATCTTCAGAGTGTCCTTAGCCATAAAACAGAACTATGTGATCTATCATTTTGCCTTATAATGTATAATGAACAGTGAACAGAGGCAAATACATCATTGAGCAACCATGAATGAGTAAAGAGAGAGGAAGAACTGTAGGCAAAAACACCTAAAAGGAAGCCATAAGCAGCACATGCAGTACAACCCATGCCAGGTCTCCAGGGATGGGTTTAATGCAATAGAAAAGGTAGAATTAGTTCATTGTACCTGTCTCACTATAATCACCAAACTCCGGAAAAAAACCCAGGTGATTAAAACATGCATAATTTCTAAAACAAACTAACATCCTTTTCAGGAGGAAAGTACTGAACTACTATGAATCCTTGATTTTAAATAAAGTCTCTCTAGCATATCCATTTTACCATTTTTTTCCAAGTAGCACAAAAGCTATTTCCCACAGTGTCAAGGGAAATATCTTTGCAATGTCTCCCACCATGACTTAAAACTAGGACTTTGTGTCTATGTTTATCATAAACCAAGTCTGTATGCATATACCTAAAGATATTAATGGATTTTGTTGAGATTAACAATAAAACAGCACAGCTCAACAGCGCATCTTGTATTTTCATCTAGGGAACAGTAGAAGAGTTAAAGGAATGTAGGACCCCCCCACCATGACAACAGAATTTAGCATGCGTCTTTCAACATTGCCTATATCATAACTGTCTGGAAGTCAATATATTCCAAGTACCAGCCCTGGGACTAGAACTGAAATATCTTCTCCTTTCCAAGCACTTTACGTTTTCTAGAAAGTGCACTCAGGTTAAGAAAGAGAAAGATACAATTTGCCTTGAGGTAGTAAGATTTAGGGAATCTACTGAAACATGATCCTTAACATGAAGGTTATGATCGGGCCGCAGATTATAACCTTCTTATATGTTCAAGACATGTATGCCAACAAACTGACCTCAACAGCAAAGCTCAAGAGATGAATCTTGGAATCCATGTCAGTAAAACATAATAAGGGGTTATGAGTGGTGACACACTCGTAATTCTTTGTAGTATATGGAGCTTTATCTGCTCCGTGTACTATGAGTGGTGACACACTCGTAATTCTTTGTAGTATATGGAGCTTTATCTGCTCTGTGTACTATGAGCGGTGACACACTCATAATTCTTTGTAGTATATGGAGCTTTATCTGCTCCGTGTACTATGAGTGGTGACACACTCGTAATTCTTTGTAGTATATGGAGCTTTATCTGCTCCGTGTACTATGAGCGGTGACACACTCATAATTCTTTGTAGTATATGGAGCTTTATCTGCTCTGTGTACTATGAGTGGTGACACACTCGTAATTCTTTGTAGTATATGGAGCTTTATCTGCTCTGTGTACTATGAGTGGTGACACACTCGTAATTCTTTGTAGTATATGGAGCTTTATCTGCTCCGTGCACTACTAGTCACAGGGAAAAAAGTAGTGAAGTAGTGTGCCAGCTTTCGGAGTCATAAAACATTTAGTAAACACTGGCAGTGAAATGCAGAATAAATGCTACATTTACACTTCCTTTTCTTGCCACTCAAATATCCAGGTTTTCAACGGACAATTGCTTCATATCTTTGGTTTGTTCCTCATAAAATCTGCATTGTTTGAACAAACCACTGAGGACTGAACTCACTAAATAATGACATAAGTTGCAGTTTCAGAGAGTGTACCTTTCAGAAAATACCAACACAAATACTTTTTATTCTAGCAATTTTCTAAGTTCATTAGAGGAACTTAGGACATGTTACCAGTATGGACAGCAGGCAGAAATAAAATGTTTGTTCTGCTACTGTCATTTACTGGTCAGTACAGGCAGGTTTTATTACAGAGCAGTAGACCTGACCTTAACAATTTTAGCCAGGGGGTGATTAACAATTGTTAAGGTTGGGTTGTGTACCACTCTGGCGCTTAACTGGTTTGTCTTGTCCAAATATCAGAGCGTAATCCCTGTGCTCCATGCACTATAAAATATTTCTGCACTGTATGGATGGCCATAGCAAACTTGTTTACCTCATGATCTGACATAAGGAAAGAAACTGCAATGGCAATCAAATGTTAACAGTAGGGATTCAGCGCTACTATTTTCATTGCCCTGTTAGTGTCATTAGGAAAGAGAGGGCCACTATAAGGATTCTTTCTAGCTTACTTACTCACTCACCAGGAATTTATCCCTGGTTTGGCACCTATGTCTCTAATGCACACAGGTAATCTGTAAATGGTTAATCTTCCAGGCCCCTGCTTACACCTATCAAGGGTAACAGAACTTGTTAGAGATTTGGGATGCATGGTTAGAATTAAAAAGGCCCTTGGGTCATTAGCCTAGTAAACACCTATGAACCTATTACTGTCTCAGTGTCATGACCATTTCCCTATTTAGACCTTTCTATACTGTGATTTATACTTCTGAGACAGGTAAGCCCAGCATTTTACAATCATGCAACTCCCTTGGTAAGACTTGCTTGCTATATCATGTGTACTATAAAAATCAATCCTACAGACCACACAATAGAGCCAAAAATCTGTGTACAAGCCAAGGTACCAAATTTACCACATTCATTGATGACACCTGCTAAGAGATTTGTACTACAGCACACCTTATTGAAACAAGCAATTGCCTAAAGTATATGTTTAGCAATGTAGGTATGTCATTACAGGGATGAAGAATTGTAAGAAAATAGAACATACATCACAGACAGACTGTTTGTCATATCACATTCCATTTGAACATCTAAGATGGGCATGAACAACTCTTAATTTCTGTTGCACCATAAGTGGTTGTACTTCTAGAAACAAGCAAAAGTTGCTAGCTACCTCCTTGTTACAGTCATAGTAGTCTAAATGAAGAAAGGGTTAACAGGACATCATCCCCTAAAAGGTTAATATTATATTGAGAAGAACATTTGGCATACCTTTCACCTCGGATCATTCCTATCTCAGCCAGCACTTCATCTTACAGATAAAACAAGTGCAGCAATGCCACTAAATCGGAACAAGAATCCATTCTACAGTGTGCAACCCGTGTAAAAAACTGCCTTCAGCCTTGAAGAATATCTGCCTCTTGCTATGTCCCATAAAATAATGACCATAAGCCAAATCTGAATCACATTTGTCATCATGAATAAGAAATGTGATCTCTGTATACACTATGAGTGTTGAAATCTGTCATCTTTATGAACTATGAGTTTTTATGCTGAGGAGTAGTGATTAGTTTCCCTTTTATGAAACCAAATACATCTGCATACACTCACCCTAGGATTTATTTACTAATTAACCCACTGAACCTATCGCAGGTAATGCATAATCTACATCTGAGACCTTTTCTGTAAAACTCCCTTGTACAAAAACATTCTTATAAAAAAGTCTCAGTGTTGCCTCAGTTTGGCAAACATTTTATTTCATCACATTGTTTGTATCTCACCAGTCCTTTAACTGCTAATTTATGTAATGTTAATTGCTGCAAAAATCTTCTCTTCCTGTCTTATTTTGATTTTTTCCTACAATAGAAAACTCAGCCCATGAGTATATATGTTGTATCTTTTGGCTTTTCCCGGTTAGGGGTCGCCACAGCGGAACTCCGGTCCGCTAATGATTGGCAGTAGATTTTTACGTACCAAGTTGCCAGCCCAATGTCAACCTGAGTATATATAATAAAGTATTTTCATTTTCATATTGTACCATTTTATTTATTTATTTATTTATTTTTATGCTTTCTGGATCTTCATTTTTATGAATTTCCATTATTTCATGGTTCCATAATATTCTTCTGTGTTGCCTTATTTTTCTGTAATTTTCTTTTTCTTTGTTCTTTCTGGTCATATTCACACTCACCGCATTGACAATCATCCTTTTTATATCATGTACCATCCCCTTTAATATCCGATGCAACGAGCCCAAAAATAGTATATGGTTTATAAATTCCTAGCCACCTTCTTTACACAATTGCCCTTTCTAAAGGGTTAAATCTACAGCCCTACACACATTATTAATGTCTAATAAATAATTTTCTAAAAAGTAAAGAAAAGAAAAAAACATGTCCCGGTGCACTCCAACTTTCCTCATTTCACTGAATGTATAAGGCATATTTTACCTAAACATCACTTTATATAGCTTCACTGCAAACATTATTCTTTTATTTCAGTTGAAATATCTTTTCATTGTTTTCAGAAAAATCTATTTACATCACCTATCACTATCAGCACTATATCATTATATCCTTTGCCTTTTCTAACCTCATTCTCTCAAATAGTTATATTAATTCCTTCATAATCACTGTTACTATCATGTTATTTCTTACAGTGATCACTAAATTACCTACACCTTTGCCCACAGATTATTTCTTATCATGATCAGTAAATCAACAGCACAGCTCAGAAATATTGATAAAGCTACCACATTGTATTGCACTATTCCTGCTTCCTTTCCCACTCCTGCTAATTTCTCTATTTATAGCATTAATAACCAAACAAAATAATACTGTCCTCATTGGGTAGCCCAGTTTTGTGCCAGTCTCCACTTTGATTTGACTCACTATCCATCCATGAGGTTATAATTTTAAACAAGATCTCTTAAATACATCTATAATGACCCCTATCACTTTTTTTGGTATTGCATACTGTTCTAATACATCTCATAGCTGGAAGTGCCTAAACGTATGGCTTCTTGCTAACACATGCAACTATTCTTCATCTGTTTTCTATGTTCTAATGACACCCATTACTTCTTTTATCAGCATTAACATTGTCTTAGTGTCGCTTCCTTTCACTTCAAACATTTTCTGCTATACTACTTTTTTAATAAACACATAAAACTTCTTCTGATATATTTCCATCATTATTTTATATTCCGCATTATACACAACATATTATTATAGGTTTCCAATGACATACTGCTTCTCCCTCTCTCTTTTCCATAATACTATATGATATGCATTCAGTGTATGACTTCTTTACTTCTCCAGCCAATAACAAATGCCCAATAACTTTTTGACTTTTCCCTCTGGGGCCAGGCCAACTGTACTCTGGTTCACAGATGGGCTTCTGTTCTCCTTTATGCTTTTTGATCACTTTCTCTTATTAAGATGTTTATTGATTTAGATATTTGTTAAATGGGCATGGACTCCATCAATAGACACTTTTAATCTACAACCCAGACTGTAGTTCAAAATTAATATATTAAAATAAAAAACAAGTGGCACATACTTTAATGTACAGAATGATGACAACATAATATTAATAACTAAAAATAAAGAAGAAATAAAAGAGGTAATTATATATGTGCATAATGGATTGCAGTAAGATTTAAATTAATAAAGAAAAATGTAAGGGTTTTGCAGATGATAAACAGTTGGAAGGAATACAGTTCAGAAGAAAAAAAATATCAATACTAGGAAGTGAATTAGGGAGTCAGTGTTATGTGGAGTAGGTAAACGTTGTCTTTTAAGAAAAAAGGTACATTTAATAAACAGAATATGGATGGGAAATTTATCATAGTGTACATATGATACCAAGAACATTGGAGAAACAGCTTCTTGGACTAGGTTAAATTCGGATAAAAGAGGTGTAATATGTATGGATAAGGAGAATAACGGGTTAGATTTACTGAATCCAATACTACAGAGCATCAATAAATCTATATTAGGTGTTGTAATGCATAAATGGAAAAGAAAATAAGTTGATAAGTATATTTAAGAAGAAATATAAAAGAGAATGGCATTTAATAAAAAATGAATAAAAGGGAGAGAAAATTGAGAAATGAAGAAATGAGAATGTATCAAGAACAAACAACATTGTGGAAAATAAAGATAGAAGAAATAAAATAAAATAGGAAAACATGGTATAAAAATATAATGTTTAAAAACTGTTGTGTGAATCCATGGGAAAAGTTAACAGAAGACAAAGTGAAAGCTATATAGCAAAGACATAAATGGTGTATGAAGAATATTGCATTTCAAGATTTCTTATGCAGGTTACAAATTAATAATCTGGCAGTAAAAGGAAATATGCCTCATAAAAAGGTAAATGAAAAAAGTAAATGAAAGGATCTGCCATTTCTGTTGTGAATTAGAAAAAAACAAAGCTTGTTTTCTTAGCATGTAAACGAGTTAAAAATGTATGGGAAAATAATAGAAAATGAAATTGTAAAAGAATTACAAGATTATAAACATGTAAATATGGATATTATTGACTGTTTTTTATGGGAAATATAGTAAATAAATGTTAGTAATTTGGATAAAAATGTTTTGTATTATTTGGACAATCTTAAATGAAAGACTGAATGAGATTATATTCAATGAAAAGGGGATATTACCAAATATAATATGAAAAATCAGGTGGTGGTTGTAGAAAAATGAGTAGCGTTCTATACAAATGTAACGTTTTGTTAACAATGCAGGAATGTATAGTTAATGTAAATTATTTGAAAATGTGTAAATATGTATATTGTGTATAGTTATATAACAAAGAACTGAGGCTTTGTAAGTATATTTTCCTTCTTGGGGAGCAGAACTTATAAAATTAGGACTCCCATTGCTAAAAAGATGTGAACAGGCAAACACTTATGCCTGAAATGCACCCTAACTGCTCTGGCACATGTGCAACTTGAACCACACTACTTCTCTTTCAGTTTATTTTGAAGTCAACCATTATGACAGGTTTTGGGCTATGATGTCAGATATCTAATTCAGAAAGTTGTCTGCAGTGGCTATGCTTTCACCCAGTGGAATATATAGCCCTATGATGCAGATGCTTTTCTTCTTTATGAAAATGACATGGTCATGTACAGGTCAAACAAATCCCAGTCTGACATACAAACTCAGCTCCAAGATGACCTCCGAACCCTCAACTGGTGGCTAATAGGCCAGAAGTTTATACTCATTCCCTCAAAAACCAAAAGCAATGTTACTTAGAACCAACTAAAAAAGAACCTCTACTCTTTTCAATAGAAGCCATAGGACCTTTTACATCCACGTCAGCTACCAAGAAATGAAGCAGATGGGACCTTGGTTCAACATTATTTAAAGGCCAACATACTCAGCAGTGAAGTACCATGGAATAAGTTATGAAATTTAGTATTGCCTAAGGCAGCATCTTCAAATAATTACTTTCAGAGATTTTTTTTCATTTTATTTTTATTCATTTATCTATTTATCTAGTCTATCTATCTGTCTATCTGTCTTCCTTTTGCTGACTGGGTTAGTCCCACCACAGGCTCACAGGTACATAGGTATTTACTAGGCTAATGACCACAAGGGAGTTTTTAAGCCAAGCCATGCATACTAGATCTCTGACAAGTTCTGATACCCTTGGTAAATGTAAGCAGGAGCTTTAGAGATTAAGTATTTATAAGCTAGGGCCTGGGAGATGAGCCATTTACATATTGCCTGTGTCTATAAGAGACATAGGTGCCAAACCAGGGATGACTGTCCTGTTCCGCAACCAATTTTCCAGGTTGCACTTGAATTGCGTTAGGGAAGAACTCTGCTTCACAATGTTGAGAAGCCTTTTCTAGAGACAGTATAATCTCCGGGATATATAACTGTCTCTCCAACAGGTCCTATTTATATCACAGGCAAGGTTTAAGTCTTTAGAATAGGTAATTCTGATGCTATTTGTTTTATGACTAATGGCTTCTTTTCAAGGGAGACCCAAAATATTTTCAAAGGGTAAACTGGCTATAGATTACAGTTTGCCAACTATGAGACTAGAATACTCTCCAGTGCTGATTTCTCTATCTGACAAGCACTGCTTGCTGTACAGTGTCTAGCTTCCCTGTGTGTGATAAAACAGGTATATGGAGGATGAAATTAAATGAACAAATAGACAACACTGGACTAATGCATTGGGTAAAATGTGAAACTGCAGCAGGAAAAAGTAGTTATGATGATTGCCTTTTGTAGCTTTCCCACAACTTTCTGTGTTAACCATTGATCCATACAACAACAATGAGATGTTGAACCAAGGCCCTTTCTGCCTGAGTTGGTGGAAGATAAGCTGAATGCAGTAGATTCCATGGTACTCATCAAAGATAGTAGTAGGTTTCTTTATTATATGGAAAACTATCCATCTTTCCTTCATTGCTTACACATTCATTACATGTACACATTATATCATACTTTATAAATCACAGTTGAGGACATTACATGCTCATCTTCTTAAATACATGTAAAACTCATTTCATCTTCCTGTCCTTTCCACCACAACCATTTCTTTATATCACATACCACTTCCTCATTATCTTTTCTTTTGTTATACGGCAATATTTCACATCGTGTTTTCCATAACACCAAATAGTAATGAATGAAATTTTACCCCATTTTTTTCAGTTTCTTTTTCACTCCCAACCTTGTATTTCCCATACAACAACACCCTGTCTATATCAATGTTTTAAATGCCTTCCAGTCAAACATGTTTTTACAATCCAAAGAACAATGTTGCATTGTCTCTTCAGTACTGCAACTATTGCACATTCTTTGTTCTACCATATTATTTTCCATGTTACTTTTCAATTGCAGTTTGTCGAACAATAAATGCTACAGAAAATTACTTGCTTCAAAAAAGATTACAACTTTTCCTACCTTTTCTTTACTACTTTCTTGTATTCACCCCCCTCCCCCATGCACACAATTTTTACCAAGGGTCAAAATAACAGTTTGCTTTCATTATTTGTATACCATTCTTTATGTCTGTGTTTCATTTATTTCACTTCTCCTGTCTTTCATTTTACTTTTATATTCCCTTTTCTTCTAAACCTTTTATTTCTCTTTTCTTTTTTACCTCACCCATCAATGTAACTTTATGTTTTTTAAATAAAAAATTCTTGATATTGTATTTTTTCAGACTTCTTTTAATACTCAAAATGCATTTATTGACTATAATAAAACAAATTAATTTATTAAATTCCTATGCCCTTTTTCTTTTACACACTATCACTCTTGACTAGATTCAACCTTGTTCACAATAGAAAACCAAAAAAATACCAAATAATTTGTCTTTCATGTAGCTTGGAAACACGTTTATGTCATCCTCTAACCTTGATCTATATGTTGATATAACTGCATTAACAACCATCACAGACACAGAAGAATTTTTATAAATTGTCCTCATTATTCTTATTTTGTCCTACCTCATATTCCTTTAAAATATTCAGCATTTCTCCATGACGTTTACCTTCATATATATTTGAAAATGACATATTTGAATGATCATATATGTGAATAATATAAGGGCAAACCGCAGTGAGAATTGTGAAAAATGTGGAAAATCATTTAGTGGAAAATTTTTTTCGATATTTTTCAAACACCACCACTTTGCCATAATTTCCATGCTTCCAAACATACTATGTGTTACCAAACCTGTTTCCAAAATCAATCTTCCAATCAGTGCTTGCAAAACATTTACTATAGCCTTAAAGCAGTCATTCACAAAGAACATATACAGTTGTCCGAGCAACACAGCCATGCCTAGTCCAGGAAATCATGAGGCATTACAACTACAGTACACTAACGGCTGCTGTGTTATGAAAATGAACAATATTTGGCCACCAACTTCACAAATCCCCTAGTAATGAATTCATTTCTCTTAGCCAATAGTTTAGCAAACGCAGATTCCTTGTCCAGTAATCGTCTTCTTTTTGGAAAAGGAGGCAGACATAGTAGGTGCCTATGTCTTAGGCCATCAGCATGATTCTGTTCAAGCTGTACTGCATGTAAAATATCAAGCAAGTACAGCATTTTCTTTCCCATGAGACTATGAAGTCTCTGGTGCCATCCCTCCACAGCATTCTGACTACGAGGGTGGCCCATTCCACACGTATCATGCTGGTTCCAAAAGGAGTTGTCAAACAGCGGTGGCAATCTCTCTGATGTATTTCCACGCATGCCATACCTATGTGGTCTACCATATATGTAGGTTTCTTTAAAAAACATACAAAGTGGCTTTCCCTCTTCTGGCATGTCACTTTCAATTTCTGCAAATGTACTGTTAATATCAGTAGGTGATCTGAACGTTAATGCAGGTATTTCCTTGCATAACATAGCGAAAGAAAGATTACTACCCAAGTCTGGCACCAAGTGCAATTTTTGAATATGCCTCCATACTATCTGACAGACATGGAACCAGCAACCTTTGGCTAATGTGCGACTCAGATGCTTCTTAACGGAATTAACTGCTGCACATTCAAAATCTGTCAGAACCATGTTAGGGAGTAGTCTCAAATCATGCTCAGTGCACAATTCCAGTATCATACTCCAAAAGATGTCATAACATTCCTCCAATTCACTGGGTAAAATCCCATACACTACTGGAACAACCTTTCTACTATCACTGCCATTCAAAGCACAATGTAAGCTATAGATCTGTTGGCATTCCATTATACTAATAGGAAAGGTACCATCTGCCAAAATATATTCAGACTCACACATCATACGCAAATTATCAATAGTGGTTATAACAACATTGCTGTCAGTTGGCATATTGGCGCTGTTTTATTACAAAAGACCCACTTTTCAGTGGTAGCATTTCTGGTGTTAACTCCCTCAGGGAACTACTTGTATCCCTCTCTGCCAATACTCTGTTTTAAGGCACTTGTGTTTCGTAGTTCATTTGCCACATCTGCAGATGTACTGGCTAACACTTATGCAACAATTTTGCAAGGGTCCTCTACAGACTGTTCTTCACAACATTTTAGTTGATCTTCGACTTTCATTACTTCACCTTGTAACACATCGGGAGCATGATACTGGGGATTGGTCTTTATCAGTTTATAACCACTGATGTCACTTTCTGTAACACATCTCTCTTTACATTTTTCTTTGTTTTTATGAATACAGCACCAGTACTGTTTTACCTGTATACTTTTTTCCAGGTAGTACTGATAGCCATCAATTACTAGTAAATCGCATCCCTTTTGTGTCCTGGCAGTGCAGTACACAGTATTCACTCTGCCGGGTGCATATTCAGGCAATTCACCTTCCCCAACCTGTAAGATAGTGAATGTTACACTCATCATTTTCTGTATCACCACTAGTCTGTGAACCTTATGATTTACACATTTGGTTACCTGCATCTTCGACTGATTACCCAGGGCACGTTCTAGTATTCCCAGATACGATATTTCCCTCTTTCAATGGACGCCAGTGCCACCTTGTATCCTGAAATGTACTGCACAGATAGGAAAGTACGTATTTCTTTATGTGACCATTCTTAAGGTCACATTACCGTTGTGCGAATGTTAATTGTGCGAACCTTACAACCCATTCAACCTTTATTGTTTCACATATATTTTATTCTGTATTTTGAGTTTTTGGAAACTTACTTTCGCATATAATGCAATCGCCCTTCTGCATATGGCTTATGTAAAGGTAAAGCCTCCATGATCAGTACTCTGCAATGCCTTAGCCACATCACATTCAGCTCATTTTTCTTCTTCTTCCCCTAATCTATGCACTCAACCACTTCTTTAATCATCATTAGCATCTCATTTATTCTTTCACTTTCTCTACATCTAATTCTTCTTTCATGACACCCATCATTCTTTTTTGAATAATCTTCATAAATATTTTATAGTCAGTATTTCTCATTGTAATTGATGGCACATTTTCTTCCTTTTTCCTTTCTCTGTATAAATTTTATAACCCCTTACCAACTCTTTCGTCTCAATTCTTTTTTCCATTTCTTACACTACCTCCTTTTCTATTTTCTTTGCTTTCCATAGACCCCATCACATTTTTTCTAATACATATTCTGTTATATTTCTTTCAATAGCATCCATAATTTCCCGCTGTTTATATTTCTAACTGCTCTTTTCATCCTTCATTACATTCATTTTCTCTCATTACATCTCATTTTCTTACCCAGAGATGTGTAAACTTCTTTTCTCACTTTCAAATAATACTTTTGTCTAAATATCATTTTATTTTTCTTTATCATATGCAAATCATTTTTCTTCTTCTTCAACATTTTTCGCTGCCTCTTTCTCTACTATTCTTTCACTGTCTTTTTTTATTATTATATCATCTTGTCCTACATTCATTGCTCTCTGTCAATAATTTTAAAAACATTTTTTAAACGTTTCTTTATACATCAATCATTTTGTCAAACTGCGATAAAATGGCTTCAATATCATATGATCTTATTTCATGCCATGTGTAAAAAAACATATAATTAATCTGTTTTATGTAACCCCCTGTTGTAAATATATTCTCTCTTTGTACATATTCTTAACCTACCATTATTTACAACCTTTAAGCATTTTCACCTTTCTTAAATTTCAACTAAAGTCTTCCACCACAATAGACACTGTTGCTATCACATAAATTAAATTGTCTAATTGTTCATTTAATTTCATCCTCCATATACCTGTTTTATCACACACAGCAAAGCTAGATACTGTGCAGTAAGCAGTGTGTATCACATAGGGAAAATCAGCACTGGAGAGTGTTCTAGTCTCATAGCTGGCAAACTGTCATTTACTCACACATTGCATGAATGCATTACATATAGACAACTTAATCTATAGCCAGTTTACCCTTTGAAAATATATTGCCATTAGTCACAAAACAAGTAGCATCAGAATTACCCATTCTAAAGATTTAAACCTTGCCTGTGATAAAAATAGGACCGGTTGGAGAGACAGTTATATATCCCCGAGATTATACTGTCTCTAGAAAAGGCTCCCCAACATTCTGAAGCAAAGTTCTTCCCTAATGCAATTCAAGTGCAACCTGGAAAATTGGTTGGGAAACAGGACAGTCATCCCTGATTTGGCACCTATGTCTCTTATAGACACAGGCAGTATGTAAATGGTTCATCTCCCAGGCCCTAGATTATAAATACTTCATCTCTAAAGCTCCTGCTTACATTTACCAAGGGTAGCAGAACTTGTCAGAGATCTAGTATGCATGGCTTGGCTTAAAAACTCCCTTGTGGTCATTAGCCTAGTAAATACTTATGAGCCTGTGGTGGGACTAACCCAGTCAGCAAAAGGGAGACAGATAGACAGATAGATGGACTAGATAAATAGATAAATGAATAAAAATAAAATGAAAAAAAATCTCTGAAAGTAATTATTTGAAGATGCTGCCTAAGGCAATACTAAATTTCATAACTTATTCCATGGTACTTCACTGCTGAGTATGTTGGCCTTTAGTTAATGTTGAACCAAGGTCCCATCCGCTTCAGTTCTTGGTAGCTGAGGTGGATGTAAAAGATCCTATGGCTTCTATTGAAAAGAGTAGAGGTTCTTTGTTATATAACTATACACAATATACATATTTACATATTTTCAAATAATTTACATTAACTATACATTCCTGCATTAACAAAACTTTACATTTGTATAGAATGCTACTCATTTTTCTATAACCACCACCTGATTTTTCATATTATATTTGGTAATATCCCCTTTCCATTGAATATAATCTCATTCAGTCTTTCATTTAAGATTGTCCAAATAATACAAAACATTTTTATCCAAATTACTAACATCTTATTTACTATATTTCCCATAAAAACAGTCAGTAATATCCATATTTACCTGTTTATCTTGTAATTCTTTTAAAATTTTATTTTCTATTATTTTCCCATACATTTTTAACTCTTTTACATGCTAAGAAAACAAGCTCTGCTTTTTTCTAATTCATCACAAAAATGACAAATCCTTTCATTTACTTTTATCATTGACTTTTTTATGAGGCATATTATCTTTTACTGCCAGATTATTAATTTGTAACCTGTATAAGAAATCTTGACATGCAATATTTTTCATACACCATCTATGTCTTTGCTATATAACTTTCACTTTGTCTTCTGTTAACTTTTCCCATGGATTCACACAACAGTTTTTAAACATTATATTTTTATACCATGTTTTCCTATTTTTTTATTTCTTCTATCTTTAATTTCCACAATATTGTTTGTTCTTGATACATTCTCATTTCTTCATTTCTCAATTTCTCTCCCTTTTATTCATTTTTATTAAATGCCATTCTCTTTTATATTTCTTCTTAAACATACTTATCAACTTATTTTCTTTTACATTTATGCATTCCAACACCTAATATAGATTTATTGATGCTCTGTAGTATTGGATTCAGTAAACCTAACCCCTTATTCTCCTTATCCATACATATTATATATATAGTATATCCCCCAGAGGAATTGGAATATAATTCCAAGAAGCTGTTTCTCCAGTGTTCTTGGTATCATATGTACACTATGATAAATTCCCCATCCATATTCTGTTTATTAAATGTACCTTTTTTCTTAAAAGACAACTTATACCTACTCCACATAACAGTGACTCCCTTTAAATCTTTCAAACATTTCTCCCATTGTTCATTCAATATATTGCATTCTCCAAATTCACTTAAACTGTTTATCATCTGCAAATCCCTTACATTTTTCTTTATTAATTTAAACCTGACTTACTGCAATCTTTTATGTACATATATAATTACCTCTTTCATTTCTTCTTTATTTTTAGTTATTAATATTATGTTGTCAGCAAAAGACATAATAGGATATGAAACTCCCATTTCCTATACACATTTACTTTTTAACATTTCTTCATTTATCCCTTTTTACTACATAATTAATAACCATTAAAAAGAAAATACTACTCATTGGACATCCTTGTTTTAAACCTTTATCTCTATTTCTTCACTCAACCAATTTCTAAAATTTTAATTTTAGTATTTTATATACATATTCACATACATCTTTTATTTTTATTTATTTTTATACTACAATGATATTCTTCCATTATTTGCCATAAGATATCATACTCTAGTGAATCAAATGATTTATGTATATCAGCCACCATTAATTTTTTCCCATTTTGCCTTTTGTTTTCATCTACAATTTTCCTAATTATTATTAATCATGTTTGGCTTCCTTTTCCTTTGACCCCATAAATAGCTTGCTTCATTATTGAATTTCAGTTTGTTTTTTAGTCTGTTTTGTATTATCTTCATAAATCACTGTCATTCAACATTACAGGCCTCCAGTTTAATTTCATTCTTTTCCCCTTTTTTCCTTATAAACTTCATAAGTATTTAAGAAATGTCCTTTACCTCTTTACAAAAAATTTTTAATAAGTAGTTTTTACAGTGTCTCTTTCATTTTATGTCCGATATTGTATGTTAACTTTTTTCTGCATTTGCTGAAAAAAAAGTCTTTTCAATATATTTATTCCATGTGTACATTTCATTTTTCTTTTCATGTTGCAATAGAAAAAAATTCTAATATTTCAGTAGTCTCAAAAAATGTTGCAATAAGTCTCTTTTTTAATCAGAATGAAAGTTCTAACCTCTTACGCCTTTATTTCTAAATGCACAATTCTCTTACCCCATACTTCGTACATACCCTTTCCAATTCTTTTTAACTCTGGATTCTCACTACATACTTCTTTGTTTCTGATTATTTTGTCTTCTTTTTTCCCTTCTATCTTCTTTCTTCTAACTGACCAATTCAGCAAAAGCTAACTACTCTAATGCCTTTCTTTCTTCCTTGTTAACTCTTTCCATCATGTAGCCCCATGATATTGTCCTTCCCAGTCTCTGGTTCACTCTGTTCTGCCATCTCCTCTAATATATCATCCAGCAACCCCTCCAGACTTGTTGGCTATAATTACAACTTCTTCATTCCATTACTTTTCACCCTTTGATTCTTCAAAAAGATCCCTTTGAAATAAATCCTCTAAATCCTTGATCCAATCTCCTTTCTTCTCCAAAAGGACACTCTCCACCTCCACTTCAAAAAAGTTCTATAGAGTGGCATTTGCGTCTACTCCATTCTTCTTTGATGCCATGTTTTGCATGCTGTTTGCCCAGTGACCTTTGTGTCAGAGCAGAACAGAATGGATGCTCACACTCATCAGCCTTATGCACCACAAGTGTTGTAAAGGTTGGGGAAGTTCCCTGATGTGCTGGCCAGATTTACACTAATAGTATAAATACAACATTTGGTGTCCCCTGAAAAGAGATTACTTGCCCAGTGGGAATAACCTGGTCAACAAAGTATAAATAATAAAAAAAAACTTCCCTAATCAAATTGCTATCATATATTCATTGTAATAATCACAGGCTCTAGCATGACAAGCAGCTTGTTCCGCTACACTACAGAAAATAGTTCTGTGTATCATGCTGATCATTCACTTTTAAATTTTTAAGCTCCCGCTTTGGATATATATATTTGATATTTTTTTTTTATGTTTTATGAAAACTGGTTGCTCATAATAATTGACAGCAAGAGAAAAACAGAACATTTTGGCACATTTTTCCATGAATTACATTTATCTATCAGTATAAGAGGTGGACAAAAAATAATTTGTGTTACCATATCGGGTGATCATTTTTAAATAAGCTGATCTGCATTATCATTATGTCACTATCCTAGATGTCTAAAAAGTGTTTTGTTTGATGGTCTCCTAAACACATTAACAGGGCTGGTGTTAGTATTTTGAAGGCCCCCAGCAAATGTCAAGTTGCTGGCCCACTGAGCACTTCTAGTTTTAGTATCACCCTGTCACTGCCACCTCTGCTAGACAACCCTTTAGTTCATCCTGCAAACCTTTAGAAGTATGCACAGCCTGACCTGTAGCTGCAATATTCTTACATTACAATAGGCCTAGGTACCACACTATGATACCTTGTCTCACAGATGAACATTAATAGTGTCTGGCATTTAGTTGCAGCAATGATGGTACATTACAACAACTTTATGTGCAGGGTTGAACTTAGGTGAAATGGTGCCCTTGTCACTGCGTACTGTTTTGCCCCCCCCAACACATGCAGAGACACACACACACACACACAGACACATCCTTCAGTGCTCTCCTCTGTTCACCACCCCAGCCCCATCTTGGGCTCCCCACACATTGCCCGTTATTTTCTTCTTCCTATTCTCAGATTTTACCTTACCTCTTTAGCCTTTTTTTAAGATCTCATACACAGCCTTGTCATCCAGTGCTAGCTTGAACAAAAATAATGATTAAGATAAAAAAAAAATCAGTGTCCCTGTTTGACATTAGTTTTCCTTGTATCCTTTCAATAAAGCTTTTGTGACCAAGACCACACACACAGTAATAACCATTTAGAAAATAACTCGGTTAAGCTGAGGCCTCCAAGAAGCCATAGGGTTATAGATGTTCTGGGGGGAATTTTAGACTGTTTTCCATCTTTTTAAACCAATGATGGCCTAAACAAAAATCATGAGTAAGAAAAGAGTTTCAGTTTTATTTTATTTTCTTTCAAGGAAGACATAAATTGTGCCCAAGGCTCAATTTTCAAAGCTGACAAAAATAGCAGCTAACGATAAACAAGCCAATTGTTATGGGGATACACAGATCTTAGCTGGGAATTTTGCCTACCTCCCTACCCCAACCCCACCCCCCCAAAAAAAGAAAGTCACTGCCTGTTCATCCCTCTAGTGTTAGAATGGTGTGAAAGCAGATGTTCAGATGGCTAGAGTCATGTATTTCAAGTCACTGTTGTCATACATAAACATAACATGCCTCCTCAATCCTCACCCCTAGCACCCAAAGGCAGTGACCTGTATACGTCCCTGATGTATGATAGTGAGGAAGGGGAAAAATAATGATTATGGTAATGTATTCCACTTTATTTCTCTGAGACAGTACACTGCCCCTACACAAGCTATGGTAACCATCTCTGTATGATTCTAAGGTCTCTGAGAAAACTAACAGAAACAATGACCACACTGTCCCCAACCCAAACACAAGCTCTAATGACCTCCTGTGCTCACCCCTAAGGTTTTACTGCAATGTAATAAAAGAAGTAAAGACCACACAATCCCCAGCCTCCCACAAAACCTACGCAGACACACACGCACACACACACACACACACACACACACACACACACACACACACACACACACACACACACACCTGAGAATGGCTGGTTTTAGAAAGGGGGGGTTTGAGGACAGAGGCCACCACTAAGTTTGATTCAAATTCCAGTTTTACAGTCTAGGTAGTGGAAATCACTAAACTCCTACAAGATCTAATTGTCTGAAACACACTGTGATTTACTGTATGCCTTAGTTTTGAAATATAATTACTTGTTAAATGCATTTTTACTGATTAACTAGAAGAGTAATGCATGTGTCTTGGCATTACTATGTGTGTGCACAGATAAAAATCATTACTATTTTTTTACACATACAAACAAGCATAAGCCATTGCAATAATGGTTTTGCACTTATTTCAGCATATAGCAGTACACTGTGCAACACTGGTACTGCCACACCAGATCTGTGACTGTTCTTTGGCAGTCATCAAACACCAGCCGGGGCAAATCACTTTTATTTATGTCATTGAGGAGTAATGCATATTTGTCACTGTCCTTGATTTCACAGGCCATCCCTGGTTTCACCTCAAAATTTTGCTCTGTCCCTTGTAAAAAGTTTGATTTACTGGTAAATAATTCAGGATTATAGACAGTCAATAAACCCAGAGACCAGAGTTTCATACATGTTATTGTCCAAAAAATGCACATTAAAAGCAAAATGTGTTATTCTGTTAATTTTGTAAGTGAATTAAAAGACTATCTAAAATGTGTCCTGGTTTTGAGCCTTTATTCTGCTATTATTTTTGGCTTTGCCCATAATGCGTGAGCAAATCATTTGAGAGTTATGGTATTTGGTGTTCAGGTAGTACTTACAAAAGTTGAAAAAGAAAACATCTCTTAAGTCTGGAAACATTAGCTGTTCTTAAAATCCAAAATAAGCATTGTGATTAGTCATACTGGGGATCTCTAGCACTTACATTGGTTCATAGGTTCATACTAGGCTATCTGCCCTAGGGCATTTATAAGCCTAGCCAGAGTGGGTTTGTCTTTCGCCACCCATTTTAAATTAATTTTGCTATGCCCTTTTTCGAGGTTAGTATACTGTGCCTCTGTCTAACAGTTACACAGAAGTGATACCCGGGGTAAACCTACGAACTCCCATCCACTCATCAAGATTCCTCTTGAAGAGAGTCAATGAGGGACTCTGCCTAACCTGGACTGGGATTTTATTCCAGAGTGAAGGGAGCCTCTGGATTATGAATCTGTCCCTCCAGCATGTCCTATTTATTTCAGTGCTGAGGTTCAAGTCTCTCGAGCACGTAGCTTGATGGGATTTGAATTTTCTGAAGTGCAGCATGTCCATTAATTCCAGGTTGGACATGGCTTTATACGTCAGACACAGATCGCCTCTGAGCAGGCGGTATGCCACTGAGTAGAGCTAGAGTGTCTTTAACAGGGCAGCATATGGCATCTGTTTGAGCCCTTTGATCCTCTCGGTGAGGTACTTTTGGGGTCTTTCCAGTTGCTGCAGGTGTCTGGTAAGGTACATCCCAAAAGGGGCATTGTACTCAATTATGGGCCTGATGAGGGATGAGTAAAGTGGCACGATGACCTCCCCTGATCTAGATGTAAATCCCTTCATGATTAGGTGGGCTATATAAAATGTTTTTCTAACCACTTTGGCCACGTGGTTGTCAAATGAGAGATTGCTATCAACTTGGGTCCCCAGGTCCCTAATTACTTCTTCTGTACTTAATGGATTACCACCTATGTGGTAATTTGTGGGCACTTTGTTTTTGCCAAAGGGGATGACTATAGACTTTTGGCGTTTAGCTTGAGGCCATGGCTCTGGCACCAGTTGTCTGTTTCTATGAGGCCCTTTTGGAGGATGCTTGTGTCAGCTGGAGAGTCAATTATGGCGCCCAGTTTGCAGTCATCTGTGAACTTGGTCAGCCACAGTCCTTCTGTGTTGGCTTGTACCTCCGAGAAATATATACCGAACAAGAGAGGTCCCAGGACTGAGCCTTGTGGGATGCCACTTGTAACTGGTTTGGAGTCTGACATGGCTCCAGCAATTCTAACCATGTGGGTTCTGTCCTTGAGCCTGTTTGCAGCCCATCTAGTGACATTAGGGTTTATATTTAAGCTGGTGAGCTTATCTATAATGCCAGAGTGGGGTATTGTATCAAAGGCTTTTGCGAGGTCCAGGTAGGCTGTGTGGACCACCTTCCCCTCATCAATGGCCTTGGTGACTGTTTCAAAGAAATCAACCAGGTTTAAGAAACAGGATCTGCCCTTAACAAAGCCAAACTGGGTAGGATCCAGTGTCTGTAAGTCCCCAATATCTTTATTTATGAGGTCCATGATGATCCTTTCCATAGCTTTGCAGACCAAGCTAGTCAGGCTTATGGGGCAATAGTTTCCATGATCCGTTGAGACACCACCTTTGTGGAGAGGGACCACTGTTGCTGTACGCCACTCTTTGGGTACATATCCTGTAGTAAGGCTGAGATTGAACAGTAGTTTTATGTTTGGGTTTAGCTCTTCTTGGAGTTCATGTAGGAAGCAGCCCGGGACACCATCTGGTCCCATTGATGCTGTGTTTTTTGCTTTGGAGAGGGCAGCTCTTACCTGAGCATCTGAGATGTCAGGGGGGAAGCACTCTACTGGGATAGATATTTGCCCTTTTGGTGGGGAGGGGGAGGAGAAGTTTGCACTGAACCTGTCAGCTAGGATGTTGGCAATGTCTGTGGGTTCGGTGCATTTATTGTCATTTTGCACTAATTCTGAGCATATCTGGGAATTCCCAACCAAGTTCCTAACATAACTAAAGAAAGCGTTGTGATTATCCTTAGTGTGCTGTGTAATTTTTCTCTCGAAGTTGGCCTTAGACGATTTTATGAGTGCCCGTAGTTTTTTGCTAATACTGATCAGAGATGCCTTCACTTTTTGGGATTTTGCTCTATCATGTAGTAGCTTCCTCCTTCTGTTGTATAGCTTGTTTATGGCTGAGCTCCACCAGACAGCCTGCCTTTGGAGGATTGGGTCTTGGTTTTATTTGGGATTGCATGATCCATGCATTCCTGAAGGTGTTCATAGAATGCGTTTATAAAGGATTCTGCGGTCTGGGCCGTATTTTCCACAGGCCCGGGGGCTTTGTAGGATTCCACCTCGGTTTTGAGGAGTGTGAAATTTGCTTTAGAGAAGTTTTTCACTGTGGTTTTCAGGGCATGGGGGTGGAGTCGGGTAGTGAATATCTAGTGAGATTAGTTTATGGTCTGATCTTACCAGTGAGGGATACACTTCTGGTCTGGAGCATAGAGTCCCCATGTTGGTGATGATCAGGTCCAATATGTTTTCCCCTCTTGTGGGAGTGGTAACAAGTTGTTCCATAACATTTGAGTTTATAAATTCTAGGAACCTTTGGGCTAGGGTGTTGGAGCTAGAGTAATGCTCCCAGTCTATGTTTGGGTAGTTGAAGTCGCCCATTATAATGGTGTTTGGAGAGACCTTCATATTTTCCAGTGTTCTCAGGAAGGCCGAGTGGGGTTCCTGGGTTTGGGAGGGTGGTCTGTAGCAGGCTATAAACTGGAAGGCAGTTTTATTCACTGTTAGTTGCACATGGATAGTCTCTGATGCTTCGTGCTGTGCCACCAACCTGGAGGTGTGGGTATCTTTGATGAATATTGATACTCCCCCTCCTTTTGTGGTTCGGTCCAAGTTTTGGGACTGAAATGCATGGTATGAGGTATAACCTGGTAATGCTGGGATGCTCTCCGCAGCCTTCAACCAGGTTTTTGTTACTGCACAGATATCAATGTTCTCCATGCTAAGGAGAGTTTCAAGTGCGTGCATCTTGAGGTTTAGACTTCTGGCGTTGAGTAGCATTTCTCTTAGTTTCTTATCCCTTGTGATACCTGTGGAGGTGGGTATGTCTTTTGAGCCTTGCCTAAAAAAGGCACTATGGGGGTAGCAAGAGTCTTTGCCAATATCCAAAAGCCCAGGGGTGACAGGTGCAAGCCGTCCCTAGCAAAGCATCGTGTCTTGTTGAGCATGTCATCCCAGGCTGACAGGCATTGGATCCCCTTTGAATGGAACCAATACCTAAGCCAATTGTTGGAATTGATCATCTTGTCTTCATATTGTGGCATCATTCTTGGTGAGGGTAAGATGCTACTCAAGGTCAGGGTCATATCAGCCTGGGCTACATGCTCAGAGAGCTCCTCTATGTCTCTTTTCAGGTAGTTCAGGGAGGTACATCTCAGGTCATTCACACCAGCATGGACAATAACTGAGTCATATTTGTACTTGCCTTGGAGTGACCTGAGTGTTTGTGTTATGTGGCGGATCCTAGCGCCCGACAGGCAGCTCACCGTGACCTTCTCCTTGTTCAGCCTGGTGAGTGGGATGTCAATGTGCCTGACGATAGAGTCACCTATTATAAGTGTATCAGGTGTGTTGTTTAGCCTTAAGGGCTGTGACTGTTCGGCACACTGGCTTTGTGAGCTATGTGTTGCACATGTTTTGTTTTGGGATAGCGGTTTCTTGGGTGTCTGCTTTGGAGGTCTCTGCTGCTTAGGCAGATTTTTATTTAGAGCCTCTGAGTATGTTTTTGTGTGTTTGGTTTGTTGTCGTGGTAGGTCTATGTGAGACTGGAATTGTAGTGAGTGTGGTTTCCTTCTCCTCCTGACTGGTTTCACCAGTACTGAGTTGAGAGAGCTTAGCCTCCAGTATGGCTATATGGTTGCATCTCTCACATGTGTTGGAATTTGTTGGGAGGAGGAGAGGGTTGTCTGTGTACATGAGGCAGTTGTAACATTGCCTCAAGATTCCCAGATTCACCAGCTGGACCTGAGAGGAGATTGACAACTGATTTTGGACATGCTAGAATAGTATTGGGAATTCCTTTATAATTGAAAAAAAAAGGGCCAATGGGGAACAAGGTACTCAAGGGGAGTTTGTGAGGGTGTAGTGCTTTTAATTTTTTAGTGCTGACTTATATAATTGCTTTAGTGAGCAAGTGCCAGGTAACTTAAATGCAATGTGTTACAGGTAACTTAAATGCAAAAATGACAAACAGTAACTTTCTTTCAAGTGAAACAAGGAAATAAGTACAGTAAGCAATGCAGATATCACTAGGGATCCACAGAAGCGCTGAAAAGCCTCATTTTAGGTGGAATTAGCATTTCAGGGAAATAACAAGCAAACAAACAACAAACATACAAACAAAGCTAGATTCAGCAGGCCTGGATCTAGTCTATGCTACAGCAAACAATGTGTACCAATTTCAGTAAGAAATAGTTCAAATATGCAGGTACTATAAGCCTTTAACCAGAAATTCCCAGCTCAGAAGGGCAGAGACCAGCCTCTCCTCCCACAAGAGTGCAGACCACGAACCTTCTTAATGTAAAATAACTGGCCTGAAGCCCAAGTGCTTAAACCAGAACTAATACACTTTTAGGATAACAGACACTGAGCCCTCAATCAGCAGTTCCCAACTTAGAATGATGTAAGCTACCTGTCCTGCCACCACAGTGCAGGCCACAAACCTTCCTAATGTAAAACAACTGGTCTGAAGCCCAAGTGCTTAATCCAAAAGACTTAGAATGATAGCTACACTTTAATCAAGTTACTACCAAGCAGTAATAAATACAATTGAATACTTTAAAGAATGCCTGGATTAGTGCTCAGGTTATACAAACAAAGCTAGATTCAGCAGGCCTGGATCTAGTCTATGCTACAGCAAACAAGGTGTACCAATTTCTGTAAGAAGCAGTTTAAATATGCAGGCACTATAAGCCTTTAATCAGAAATTCCCAGCTCAGAAGGGCAGAGTCCAGCCTCTCCTCCCACAAGAGTGCAGACCACAAACCCTTTTAATGTAAAATAACTGGCCTGAAGCCCAAGTGCTTAAACCAGAATTAATACACTTTTAGAATAACAGACACTGAGCCCTCCATCAGCAGTTCCCAACTTAGAAGGATGTAAGCTACCTGTTCTGCCACTACAGTGCAGACCACAAACCTTCTTAATGTAAAACAACTGGTCTGAAGCCCAAGTGCTTAAACTAAAAGGCTTAGAATAAGTTACACCAAGCAGTAATAAATACAATTGAGTACTTTTAAGATGACGCAAAAGCAAAATAAAGTAGGAAGAAACACAAATACAGTAAAAGCAGATACATTTTTTTTTTTTTTTTTTTTTTTGAGTGAGCAAATGAGATGGGCCCAGGAGTTACAGGACAGAAACAAGTGCAAATGCAGACCTTCAAATCAGAAGGTTGAGAGAGATGGAAGACCGCCCAAACGGCCAATAACTACAAATTCTGGGCCAGAACCACTCCTTATGTGGTAGACAGGTTACCTAGTGCTTACCACTCCCACTGATAAGCTAGAAGGCTTCCCTCCAACACAGAAAGGCTTGGTGGGCTCAGAAGCTTACAAATAGTCCTGGATATTACAGGAAAGGTAGGAAACAGGCTTACAATTTTTTTTTTTTTTTTATAGAAAAGTAGCAAAAACAGTAGTAAAAACAATTCACATGCAGTGCAAGCTGGCACACTTGAGTATGTAGCAATATTAGTCCACACACAGTTTGAAAAAATGTAATTAAATTAAAAAGGACTAAAAGCAAGTGCAGAAAGGGTTTATTAGGGAGAATGCGGTAAAGAGATGGGACTGGGGGAGTGTCCTAGATCAAATCTACAGTGGGGCGGGCACTGCAAAAGCCACCAATTCAAACTACAACCAAGAACAGGGAGGGAGGGTGGGAAAAAGTTTCAATGTGAGGAATCAGAGTGCAAATTATAAAACCAAAAAAATATATACTGATCTCTGTATATTTGCAGAACAGTAAGACAACAGATATCTAAGCAACAATTTAGCTCTATAATACAGAAAAATATACTCAGCTCTATATATTTGCAGATAGTCTTGTAAGGCTGTCTCTCAACACACAGGTTCCACTTAAATGCAGACTGCTGCTATTAACAGTTCAAATTAAGGGAACCTTGAGTTAACAACACACAAGCTATAGAAACCAAAATGAGTGGGGGTGGGAAGACAGTTTCAGCAAAGATGTGAGGAATCAGAGTGCAAATTATAAAATCAAAAAATATATACTGATCTCTGTATATTTGCAGAACAGTAAGACAACAGATATCTAAGGAACAATTTAGCTCTATAACACAGAATAATACAGAAAAATATAGTCAGCTCTATATATTTGCAGATAAGGCTGTCTCTCAACACACAGGTTCCACTTTAAATTGTTCATGTTCATTATCAGATTTATCTTAATAAGGTCATATTACGGCCCTGTTCAGTTAGAGTTTAATCAGAAAATTAATATATTTTTTCTCCTTGATTTTCCTCAACCATTAGCAGTTTTTAAACTGTGGCACAATGTCATTGATTAAATATTTAATGGAATTATGAAGTCTGTTTGTTGAGAAAACACTTTTAATATAGTCAAATATATATTTGAATTTTGAAGGAGATGTAAGAGTTATTAATACACACCTGATTTCTCAAGTACAAATATTGTTGTACAGACTTTTGTTGGTTTGACAAATGTTACAAAGTATCAAGATACGATAACTTACTGCTGTTGTATTTGAGGACCCCAGGGCTAGGGGACCTCCAGTCATCTCAGGGTTTGTGGGTGCCTAAAGATTGCTATGCATGTTACCTACTTTCTTATGTGCGAATGCCTGCCTCTACAGTTGATAGGCACAGATATTAATGAAATAGAAATGCTTCTGTCCCAGAATATATATATGCTTTCATGAAGTAATTGTAAAACTTCTGGCCTAGCCCTTTATTAAGATTTAAATGCATAATGAAAGATTATTCACATTTATATGTGTCCAGTTCACATATTTGGCAAAAGGCTTGTGCATCAAATATGTCATTTTTGTGATCTTTTATTTATATTTCATAGAAACGATATGAAATGTTGATGGAATTCATTATTGTATATTAATATATCTGATTTTTATAACAAGAAGCATGAATGTGATAACACCTTAGTGGACTCAGTTATTTCTGACACTGTTACAACATCAGTGTTATTCAAAAGTAATGCAGTACAACTGGAGTTGAGTTGGTGTCATCATAATGTAATCAAAAGTTATGAACCTTACTGAGTCAGAGCAAAGTTGTGTCTGTTAAAAAATGTGATGTGATTGCTCAGCAAACCTTATGGGAACCAGCCAATCCAAGGGAGAAATATCTGGACTGAGATAAAAATGAGCAAGTGTACACTGGGCAGGAGAACAGAAGTTGCAATTTTACTTGACACCTTCCGAGTGACAGACAAGTAATTGAGTATGTCACCACTAGAGGAAAGCTGAAGGAAAAGGCACATATTTTTGACAAGGTCATAAAAAATTCTGACAACAGGAATGAGCACAGAATTTAGCCTTTAAAGTGAAATGACAATGCTTTAAACAGAAACACAACAACAAACACTGACAGTGACAAGATGCTTTACTGCAGCAAATTAGGGTGAGTGCAGAATTTATACTTTAATGACAAATGTAAGGGATTTAACCAGACAGTGGTGATAGGATGATAAATAGTAGCAAATAATTTAAAAATGTTAGATACTGAAACAGAATTTTAAGTGGAATGATCCTATTCAGCAAATGTAATAACAGAAAATTCAAGATACCAATAATAGTTTGCAACTTATTGAAGGAAAGGTAAACCATTGCATCATCTCTTATCAGTGGCATTTTATGTAGACAAAATCTTTATTACCATCAAAACAGATTTAAAATGCATCGAACCTATCCTTACCATTATTAGCAATTTAACTACATAGTTATCTATCTTTGCTCTGCTTAACTTTAGTCACTCATTCAGTGTCATTGTTTTGCTTCATTCTTTCACTTTCGTTTAGTGTAAAGTTAAAACTCAGATGAGCCTTAAAAGCTGCAAACAAGCTACAAACTTCTGCTGCTTCCACTAGTGAAATTTATCACATTTACCTGTGATAGTTAGACTATATCTGCTATATGTTAACAAGCTCCATCATAGACTCAGCTGCCCTATTCTTATTGTTTTCTATGCTTTTGCTAAACAAATACCATAATCAAACACATACTTGTCTTGAAACCATACACATTATGGCAAATAATGACTGACACCTAAAATATTACATGCAATTCATTACTACTTAAAATACACAAAATAAGAAAACACGTGCATGACTTTTTTAAAACACAGCATTTTTAAGGAAGTACACATTGATATGACAGCATCAGATCACCGTATCCTTACTGATGGCATGCTTTTTTTTTCCTCAGAGGGAGTGGGAATTGAGGAACAGTGACAAGTGGGATTCCTGGCAGTGCTGATAGCAACAGGAGCGTCACCTTTATTTCATAAAAGAAATGGTGAACTTCTAATAATTCTGTTATAGCAAGTGTCATCCTAGCTCTCCTGGAACCACCTCCAGGAAGGCATTTACATGCTGAGCAATTTCCTGAAATCAGTCTGAAAGGTAGATAACCACAGCTGATCCTACCATGGTCCACTTCATCTATCCATATTTAAAGTAGCAAAGGAATCTGGACGAAGGTAACCACTACCACCAGGAATACGACATTTGTGCAACAATGTCACCTAAACCAGTATGAGGATTGGGGGGGGCACTAGCCATGTACTTAATGGCACTTAAACTAATACAGAGATCAGAGTAGAGGAAGCGCTAGACACCAGGGATACTTTAACAGGACATAAACTAGTATGGTGATCAGGAGTACGTAAAATTACCAGACATTTTGGAGTGTGTGTGTGTGTACACACACACACACACACACACACACATATATATATATATATATATATATATATATATATATATATATATATATATATATAGATATAGATATATATATATATATATATATATATATATATATATATATATATAAAATATATATGTGTGTGTGTGTGTGCATGTGTTTGCTTGAATGTATACTTTTAGGTGTTGCAGAATGACTAAGGAGGTTGCCTATACCTACACAATGAGGCTACAGCGGTTAACTACTTCCTGGTAGTAACTGCAATTTAGACACATGCAAAGTAGCATATATCAGTCATAAAATCATAATCATAAAATACCATGGCATAGGAATAGGGCCTTTTTAGCATGAGCCATAGGCTCTTTAATTAATCTCCGGGAATGTATAGGGTTCTCATTTGTAAAAGTCTGTTCATTCAGAAAGGCTGTCTGGATCAGTTTACTCACCTTTTTAATAGGAAAAGGAAAAAAAAAAGAAAAAACTAAATAATACATGTTGGAATTCCATCTCTCAAACATTACATTGCCTCTCAACATTGACAATATGCAAGGAAGCATTGAAGTTAAAACATTCAAGGTTTCCCCAGCAGTACTGGCTAATGTGGAATAACATTTTTCCTGTTACAACCTTGTGCTAGTTTTCTTGGTAATGATATGTTCACTCTCCCCTCCTGCAATCCTTTCCTGTCTACCAGCGGCTTCTTTCTCTATTGAAAACAGACCACAAAACTGTTTAACATGCAGCTACTACCTCTGCTGTAACATCCTGCGTTACTATTGTAATTTTCACTGCTGTTTTTTTCCCTTACTTTTCTCTTCTCGCTTACTCTGTCTGGTAACATCTGATAGCACATACAAAGGTTCCCAGCAGTGATGGCTAATGCGGAGTAAGATTTTTCTGTTACAACCCTCTGCTTGTTTGCTTGGTAATGATAACATTCACTCTTTATCTTCTCTCACTTTATGTGATGACCTCTGTTTTTAAGTAGAATTCTATAAATCATACAATTTTATTGCTTATACAATAACACATGATTTATATATTTACTTGTTCTTTTAGAAAGAAAACACTGATTTCATATTGCATTGTGCTTTTTGAATATGTATTTTAATCAGGTCATGACTGAAAAGACCCTCATAGTATAGGCCACCTGCTTGATCTGAAAAAAAAAAGTAAGTTGTTGTGTCTTTCGGCTTTTTCCTGGTTAGGGGTTGCCACAGCAGAACTCTGGTCTGCTAATGATTGGTAGTTGATTTTTACGTGCCGAGTTACCAGCCCTGATGCACAACCTTCAACGAAGGTGCGTCCATTCACTCATGTCTCCACGCAGAAGACGCTCTAGCTGAGAGTCGAATCGGACAGCGTCTTACTCTGAAAAAGTAAGTAAATTAACAAAATGAACAGATAAACAAGTAGACAAATATGCCTTAACTGTGTTCATACATTCGGCTAACAACCACAAGGGCCTTTTAAAGCCTAACCATGCATCTCAAGTCTCCTACAAGCTCTGGTTCCCTTGATAAGTGTAAACAGGGGGTTGGGGGATTAGACATTTACAAGCAGGGACCTGGGAGATGAATCCTTTACAGGCTGCCTTTGTCCATTACAGACATGGGGGGCAAGCTAAGGATGAATTTCTTGTTCTCCATACAATTGTCCATTTTACACTTGAATTGGGTTAGGGAGGAACTCTGCCACACATGGATGGGGATCCTGTTGCAGAGATGGGGTAGTGTCTGGGATAGATACCTGCGCACCAACAAGTCCTATTTATATCACAGCCAAGGCTTAAGCCTTTGGAATGGGTAATTTTGGTGCTGTTTGTTTTGTGGACATGCAGAAGGTCCATCAGAGTGTGGTCTGACAATGTCCTGTATGCCAAGTATAGATCTCTCCTCAGCAGCCTGTAGGAGACAGAATACAGGCATAGGACCTTGAGGCAGTCTGCATAGGACATTTTAGTTATGTCTTGCATTCTTTTAGTAGGAACCTCTCTGGACATTCCATTTGTTAGATATACCTGGTTAGGTACATACCAAAGGGGACACTGTACTCAATGACAGGTCCGATGAATGCTAAATGCAATGCAACAATGACTTCTTTGGACATAGATACCATACCTTTGTTTTTAAGTTGTGCAACATAGAATTAATTCCTCATGGAAAAAGGATAGATTACTGTCTGTATGTCCCTAAGTCCCTGAGTACTGGGTCAACTCTAAGGGGTGTGTTGTCAATATGATAGTTACCAGAGGTGGATGACTTCCTGAAGGATACTAGTATGCATTTCTTGGTATTTAGTTTTAGTTTATGGCTCTGGCACCAGTTGTTTGTCTGTATCAGCCCTTCCAGTAGGACATTTGTGTCAGTGTGGGATTTAATGACAGCTTCTAATTTGCAATCATCTGCAAATTTAGTCTGCCAGAGAACACTGACATTGGTCTTGACTCCAGAGAAGTAAATTCCAAAAATGAGTGGTCCAAGGACCAATCCCTGAGTGACTCCACTTGTGACAGGCCTCTTTGTATAGGTGGACTCTCCAATTCTAACTTCCTGGGTCCTGTCTGTGAGCCAGTTAGCTATCCACCAGGTGACATATGGGTTTGTAACTAACCTCTTGATTTTGTCAAAAATGCCCGAGTGGGGTATTGTGTCAAATGCCTTGGCCAGGTGAAGGTAAGCAGTGTGGACCAGTTTGCCCCCATCACTTACTGTGGTGACCTTTTTAAAGCAGTTCACCAAGATGAGTAGGCATGACCTGCCCTTGATGAAACCTGACTGGGTTGGTTCCACTGTCTGGAGTTTTACTATATAATTATTGATCATTTCCATAATAATTATTTCAATGGCTTTGCATATAAGAGTAGTGAGACTTATGGGTCTGTAGTTTCCAGCATCTGTAGATGGCCCCTTTGTGCAGAAGGATGACTTTGGCTGTTCTTTATTTATGAGGCTTAGTGAGAGAGAACATGGAGGACCAAGTTATAGCAGGCAGAGTTATATTTGATGGTATTTGCTGATGGAAGGCTGAGGGGAAGAAGCGGGTAAAATTGGAGCTGAACTTGTCAGCCAGTAGGTTTGCTATATCTTCTGACTCAGTATAGGTGGCTCCATTTACAATGAGCTCTGCATGCAATTGTGTATTGCCTTTGAGGTTTCAGAAATGGATAAAGAATGTCTCGTGGTTGTCCTTGGCTTAGGAGGCCAAATTTACCTCCGATTTGGTTACGGTAGACTTTATTTGTCCTCTGAGTTGTTTGTTTAGTTTGGTGATAGTGGTTTTATCCTGCTAGGTTCTGCACCTACCTCCTAATTTTTGCCATGATATTTGTCCTCCTGTTATACAGCCTATTGATTTCGTGACTCCACCAGGGTGGCTTATCTTTTGAGTTAGTTCTGCATTTCTTTCTGGTGGGTACAGCTGCCTCTATGCAGCCATTAACATGCTTGGATAGGGTTAATGTGAACAGTTCTGCAAAGGCAGCAGTGCGGGTCTATATGTTTGCTTTGATTGTATATGATGGCTACAGCGTATGTACTGCTGACAACCTTATTGACATTATGAGCACTTTTACGTGAGAGCTTTGCCTCCAGTGGCATTGTGGAAATACATATCTCAATACCATGTCAGCCTGTTTGAGAATATACTGGTTTTCAGTAAACAGGAGGTCATTTCTACATTGCCTCAGTTTGCCCATATCCACCAAGCTGGGAATGGATTGGAGATAGTGGGAAAGTTCATATCCATGCCAATAAACCTTATTTTATTGATTAGACAGTTGCAGTGAGAATATCAATCAATGTCAGGAGTGTCTTGCAGGTGCCTCACAGTGCCTAACTGTTCTTTATCTAGCATTCCATTGCAAGTGCACATATATTTTCTTTGAGAAAGGAGCATTCTGTAGCTTTTGCTTGAGAACTTCTATTTCTGCACATCTCATGCTTAGCCCGAAAGGTTATCTTTTCCCTTCTACTCAAACGCCCTTCCCTGAATGTGTATGCATAAATGAAAACACAAGTCTGACTCTGTTTTCAGGCTTATTCTTTATGTTTATTCTACATTATGCCAACAACTACTTTTAAGTAAAATAATTCAATCTTTGGTATGTAACCATGTGCATGTGTGAGCATAGTGGCAGTGTCTATATGAATCTGTTGGTATACGTTGTCAGCAGGTGCGTGTGCGTCTCTTTGTACAGGTGTGTATTCCACTTGTTACCTGTGCTACAGTGCAGGTAGTTGGTGCTCTGCTTGAAATGATTCTGTTTGCACAATAAAAAGTAGCTCTATAGTATAGATGAGCTCATTTATGGCATTTATATCACGTTATCGAAATTTTACTACATCAAATCAATAAAGGTTGAACTTTATTGATCAAAGTAGTAAAATTTCAAATAACGTAAAAAAAAAAATAAGTCATCCCCCCCTGCACCCCTCACACCACCCCTACTTAAATATACTAACTCCGAGACCACACTACATTGAGGTAAACAGAAATCTCCCCCTTACGGAGATTTCTGTTTACCTGTGCGATGTTCTGGACTTTCGACATTTTCGTGCCAACAATATCGTATTCAATATTGTCAGCTTACGACAACGTGAAATAGACCCCATTTATGCATGGTGGTTTATGTTGTAGTATTACTTATTGGGAATACTGACAATCATGGCAATATTTGTTGCTGGGCTTTTTAAAAATTGCACTGTGCGCTATAACTGGAGTGCACTGTTTGATCTTTTCTTACTCGCCTTAAGTATTGCACATCTATTATATTTTATTTCAAGGAATTGAGACACCTGATCGTGGCTCCAATGAGAGAGCTGTAATTCAATATGTGATGAATGCCATTCTTGCTCCATATTACTGGTGATCACAGGTCTTGAATATCTGAATACCAAGTTGTTTGCTTTGTTGCTAATTTAGATTTCCCGAATAACAGGAAACAGTTGGTATTGCACTGAATTATCTTTTTCCCTTTCTTTGAGCTTGTGCAATCTTTTATTTAGTATACATATCGAGAATGTGTTTATTTGTGTGTGTGTGTGTGTGTGTGTGTGTGTTTGGGGGGGGGGACCAGCAAAGACAATCATTTTTGTTTTCTTTTAACAATGTCCTTTGGTGCAATCTGTAAAGTGAATCAGATTGTGTATTTCTTTTAGTTTGTGATCATTTATGGTGATGTGATCCCCAGAATTGATATGGTATAGTCTTTCAGAAGACAGGCTGTGATTTTCAGGTTTATCCTATGGTAACTTGTCCAGTAAACTAATGCTGAGTGTCTAATGCTAGGTCATGATTAAAAATGGTCCATAATAGGTAAATATCCCAGCCTGGTAAATAACCAAATAAATGGATCAGTTTATTTAAGGTCCCATAGTTGTGGGGGTGAAGCCCCATGGGGAAAAAAAAACACTTTTCTTGACATGAGGATTGTTCTCACAGCACTCTAGCATGTCATTGTGTTTGTTGATAAAGTGTATCAATGTAAAACACACTGGCATTTCAGTGGGCCAACTATTAGTAGTGGAAGACCAGAAATATGAGGCCTAGAGACCTGAATTTTGTTTGTGACTTAAACAGAATATGTTGCTGAGACAGATAGCTATCCCAGAGACTGACCCTCCAATGGAACAGGCTTCCATCCATGTGAAGCCGAGTTAGTCTATTACCCAGTTTAAGTGCAACCTAAACCAGTGGATGGGGAATAGGAAATTTATACCAGGTCTGGCACCCATGTCCCTAATGGACAGAGGTAGCTTATAAATACCTGGTCCTCAATGTCCTATTCAGATACAGGGCATCATTGTTCTTTTGGGAAAACATAGCTAGGCTTAGAAAGGCCCCTTGGGTCTTTAGCCTAGTAACAATTTATGAATCTATTAATCTCTGTATATAGACACATATGTAAACTGTTGCTTCATTACTGGGTGTTTATTCTGTGAAACTACTAGATGCATTAAATTCCTTCTGAAGAATGTTGTCAGTTGTATTTGAAACTACTTTCATATCAGTCTTCATTTTGTGATTGTTTCTTTGATGTTTGCAAAAAATTATGATCATGTTAAGGACATCTGTTGTTGAACTGATAGTGATGATGCAGCCTTGTTAAAAACTATATTTTTGTTTGGATAGGGGTTCAGAAGCAGGAAAGGTATTTATTTGTTTATTTTACTGGGATATAACACTGATTAATTTTAGTCTCAGCCCATGGTCAGAAAATGACCAGACATACAAAATAGACTAGTATAATATAATAACCCTGAAGTGACAGTAAAACAGTACAAAGGTAGTGTAGTGCTAGGGATGCATAGTAAGTCCAATGCATTAATTTCCAAGTTACAAAACATTATAAAAATTAGAATAAAATAAGTTATAGACGTGGAAAGGATCAAAGGATATTAGTGGCTGACTTATGGTGGAGAAGAAGTAACGTTGACTTAAGTTCCATAAGGGAGAAACAGGTAAATTTTACTTGTCTAACTAAATGCGATTCTAGTAGAGAACAGAACAAAGGTATTATTAATATAAATAATATTGCTATAATTGCAGGCAGGCATGATTTTTGACAATTGAGTGAAAAATAAAGTCCTAAAATTTTAGCAGAAAAACTTTTCTAGCTTTGTTTTACATTCCTGAAAAAGTTGACACTGGCCAATATTGACTTCTGATGAGGTCCAAGGTTATATCATAAACCTGTCAAATACATTACTTAAAATTGGCATAAAGCAGTATGTAGTTTTGCATAAAAATGAGAGTTCATTTACATAGTGATGCAAAATATTAAAAGTTTTAATACAAAATTTCTCATTTCTCTTATTTGATTGTCTCAAGGCTTGCTGGTATAAAAATGTTCCCTGTTTGTAAATCCCTGCATATCATTGCTAGACTCTCTTTGTGTTCTGACTGAGATTGTTTCTCAAACAATCTGGAAATACAGAGCTGATAAGTATATTTTTTAAAACTTTAACTGTGCAGTTCTGCACTCTCTTAATTTTTGATTGACTGATTTCTTTATATATTTGTTGGTATTGTTTTTGATCTTTGCTGAAACTGGTGTTCTTCCAGCCCCCACCCTATCCCTGTTCTCTTCTTAAAGTTGGTAAAGCTAGTCTACCAGCTTTTGTGCTCATAGGTTCATAGGTTTATACTAGGCAATCTGCCCTAAGGCATTTATAAGCCTAGCCCAAATTTTTGTGGCTTCACCCATACCTTATAATAAAAAAAATGTGCCCCCCAGTTTGTTGTTGTTCTGTCCAGCAGTGACACAGAGATGATTCAGGATAAACCTATCTCCTCACATCCACAGGTCAAGATTTCTCTTAGACTAACAGAGCCAAGTGCTCTGCCTCATGGGATCGGGATTTTATTCCACAGCATAGGAGTCTCTGAGTGATAAATATATCTCCTCCCGTATATTTATATCCGTGCTATATTTTAGTTAAAAGCCTTAGTGGTTTGTGGTTTTGGTGGATTTTTTTTTGGGAGTTAGTCCATTAATTCGGTTGGACATGGACATGTATGTCAGGCACATGTCACTGTCAAGCAGACGCATATGCAACTGAAGACTGCTGGAGTCTTCAATCTCTTCAATCTGGCATTTTGAGGTCCCTTTCCTTTTTAGTTTTAACTTTGGAACTTTGGGTCTCTCAATTGCTGCAGATGTTGGGTGTACATCCTGAATGGGGCATTGTACTCGATTGTTGGTCGATATGAAGGAGTACAGGGAACAAATAAACACCTACAATGACCTCACTGTGATCCCATGATGATCAGGTGGGGCAATGGAGGTCTGTTTCTAAACACTTTAGCAACATGGAGTGTCAAAAGAAAGCCACTGTCAACACTGGTCCCCTGGGTCCCAATACCCCTTCTGTGTGCTTAGTGGCTTGCCACCTATGTTTGTGTTATTTGCTTGTCTCAAGGCTTGCTGCTATAAAAAATATTTCCTATTTGTAAGTCCCTGCATATCATTGCTAGAATCTCCTTGTGTTGTGACTGAGAGTGCTTCTCCAACAATATGGAAATATAGAGCTGATAAGTATAATTTTAGCACATTAACTGTTCAGAGTTCTGCATTGTCTTAATTTTTGCTTGACTGAATTATTTATATATTTGCTGGCATTATTTTTTATCTGTGCCAAAACTGTTTTTTTCTCCCATCCCACCACCCTTTTCTTGTTCTTTTCTTAAAGTTGGTGGCTTTTGCAGTACCCCTGCTGTAAATTTGATCTGAGACACTCCTCCCAGCCTTATCTCGTTAGCTCATTTTACCTAATACACAGATAATTTGGGAAGGCCAAATCCCTTAGTCACTTAACCTTGAATTATTTTCTGTTTCTGCTGTTTCCTTTTTACTTAAAAAAAAGACACTTTATTCAGCTGCTTATTTTTTTCTAATTTGTGTTTCTTCCTATTACTCTGTTACTTCATCTTACTTTGCTTTTTCCTGCTACTTGCTGCCTGTTCTCTAAAGTGTTCAGCTGCATCTTTTCTGTTGCATTTATTACTACTTGTTTATACCCTGTCTAAATCATTGTGTTATTCTTAAGTGCAACTCTAAGCTCTTAGTTTTGGTTTAAGCACTTAGGTTTTAGACATACCCTTAGCTCTCCATGGCCTTTCTCCCTCAGATTATGACAAATATCAATGGACAATTTCCTACAGTTTCTCCTGCCTGTGAGGTTGACATAAGCATCCTGAGACAGTGTAGCAACTGCCTCATGTACATGGACAACCATCTACTTCTACCACCTTGGAAGACAATCTGTGAAAGATGCAATTATATTAGGAACCTAGAGTCCAAGCTCTCTCCTCCTCAAGCCAGTATATTTGGCACTGAAAAGGTTGTCAACACAATCACTACACCTCAAACACCTCCCACACCTAACACAACACACACCTACATATGTGGAGGTCCTCCACATAAACATACCCAAAGGAAGGAGACCTCTGAGGGAAAAACACACGCAATCTCCACAACCCTCCACACCACATACCATGCATAGTCCACACACCTGTGCCTCACATCAACTAAGGATTCACCATAAACCCAACATATTAGTCATAGGAGACTCCACTGTGTAACACTCAGATGTGCCTCTCACCAGGCTGGATAAGGAGAAAGTCACGGTTAGTTGTCTGTCAGATGCCAGAATACAACAGTTACTGCTATGACTCTGTCATAGTCCATGTTGGTGTGAATGACTTGAGACGTACCTCTCTGGACTATATGAAGAGAGACATGATTGACCTCACTGAATATGTGCCCCAGGCAGGTATGGCCCTAGCCTTAAGCAGCATCTACCATCACCCAGAGTGATACATCAATACAAACAGAAAATGATTGACTTTAACAATTGTCTTAGTTTCTGGTGTCATTCCAGGGGGCTCTAGTACCTGACAACCTGGGAAGATATGATCGACGGACCATGATGCTTTGCCAGAGATGGCCTGCATTTGTCTCACCTGGGCTTCAGGCTTCTGGCAAAGGCTCTTGCCTCCCCTATAGTGCCTTTTTTAGGAAAAGTGATAAGGTTAAAACTACCAACATAAAAATTTCAACAAATAACAACTTAAAGGTCATGTTGCTAAACACTAGGAGTGTAAGCATGAAACTGCACTCATTGCAAGTATTCCTAACCCTGGAAAATGCTGACATCTGCGCAGTCACAGAAACCTAGTTCAAAGCTGTTGAGAATACCCCAGCCTTACCTGGTTACTCATCCTGTCATACATTCAGACTCCAAACTGTGGGGAGTTAGGCCAAAGGAGGTGGAGTTTCAATACACATTAAAGGCATACACACCTCCAGGCTGGTCAAACAGTATGATGCACAGGAGACACTCCAGGTGAAGTTAACCATTAACAAGACCCCTATTCAAATTATAACTAGCTACCGGCCCCCAAATCTGACTAAAGATGCCCAATTCGCCTATTTGGACCTGTTCGAATTTATCATGATTCAATCCTTTACCCTGATCTTGGGTGACTCTAACATCCCAAACATAGACTGGAAGAACTACTCATGCCAGAACACAAAAGCTCAGGGATTCCTTGATTTTGTCAGTGCAAATGACTTGGAACAGCTAGTCAATACCTCCAAAAGGGGTGATAAAATCTCGTACTTAGTATTAACCAACATGAGTAACCACTGCAGCATCCCTATAGTATCATCCTCTGTAAGATCCGACCACAAAACGGTCACTTTCGAAGTCACCATCTCCCCTAACCCCCCTGTAGCTAGGATCAGACATAACTTCTCCAAAGCTGATTACATCTTCCTGAGGGATGGTATAAACAGCTTTACAGCCCCTTCCCCCTCTGCAGGAACTGGCACCAATATCCAAAACTACACCAAAGCACTATACAAGCATTTATATAGATGCATGGAATCAGGAATACCTGACAGGAGTAAATCATCCTCTGCAAGGAAGAGTAAACCTGTCTGGTGGACATCTGCAATAAATAAACTCTATAACAAAAGGAAAAAATTGCTGTCCAAGACCAAGAAGGAGCAGGTGCCCAATTGGAAGCAATGTCTCCTTAGCCTGAACAAGCAAATAAGAGCACTAGTGAAATCCTCCGAAGCAAACTTTGAGTCCAAATTGGCCACCTCTACTAGAGATAATCATAAGGTCTTCTTCACATATGTCCACAGCCTCAAAGGATGCACCCAGATCTGTTCAGAAAGGTACTACATATACAAATGCCGTAGATATACCAAATTTGCTGGCTGACAGATTCAGTGAAAACTTTACCCATCTGTCCCACCCATCAGTAAATCATGACATCTCCGGTACTTGCCCCCTTCCCTTATACCTAGGAACCAGGTCATCTCTGCTCTCTCAAAGGCAAAAAATACAGCCTCCATGGCATCCGATAACATCCCAGGCTGTATCCTACGTAAACTCAGGCAGGAACTTGAGCACCATTAGGCACCCTATTCAACTAAAGACTAAGTACTGGCTTCATCAAAACTGAGTACAGGGCAGCCACTGTCATCCCGTTACACAAAGGTAGAGCATCCACTAATCCTGGAAATTATAGACCCATCAACCTAGTCTGATCTGCAAGGCCATGGAATGGATTATCATGGACCTTATTAACAAGGACATTGGCAGCCTCCAAACACTTGATCCCACACAGTTTGGCATTGTCAAGGAGAGGTTATGTCTGCTAAATTTGGTCAACTTCTTTGAAATAGTCACCAAAGCCATGGATGAGGAGAAGACTGTGCACACCTCCTTCCTTGACCTGGCCAAAGCCTTTGACACTATTCTCCACTCAGTCATAATAGATAAACTCTCTCAACTAGGCATCAATCCATATGTTACCAGATGAGTAGCAAACTGGGTCACTGATAGAACCCATAAAGTCAAAAATAGAAAAGTCACCTCAAGCAGGAGAACCGTAACAAGCAGCATACCCCACGGTTCGGTCTTGGGGCATCTATTATTTGGGATATACTTTTCTGAGGTACAGGCCAAAAGCAGTGGGCTATGGTTGACCAAATTTGCAGATGACTGCAAGCTGGATGCTGTCATCAATTCCCCCAGTGATGTGGACATCCTCCAGAAGGGTCTCACTCAAACAAATGACTGCTGCCAGAAACATGGCCTCAAGCTGAATACCAAAAATTGCATCATCATCCCCTTTGGAGAGAGTGACATCCTCAGAAATTATCACATTAATAACAACATCATAAGCACTCAGTGAGTCGTGAGGGATTTGGGCGCCCAGGTTGATAGCAACCTGACTTTTGACCACCACAGTGCTTCCGTGGTTTGGAAAGACTTCTACATGGCCCACCTCATAAGTAAGAGTATCTCATCCAGGAACAAGGAGGTCATAACATCCCTGTATTCTTCCCTTATAAGGCCCATTATTGAGTACAATGCCCCATTCAGGATATACATCGCAAAGCACATGCAGCAGCTGGAGAGACCACATAGGTTCCTCACCAGGAGAATCCAGGACCTCAAACATCTACCATACACAGATAGGCTAAAAGCCCTATCCCTCTACTCAGTGTCATATAGACTCCTCAGCAGTGACCTCTGTCTGGCATACAAGGTGATCATGGACCCCACCTTGATGGGACTGTTGCATATCCACAAGTCAAGCTCCACTCAAGTAACAGTGGTTACTCATGTTGGTTAATACTAAGTACGAGATTTTATCACCCCTTTTGGAGGTATTGACTAGCTGTTCCAAGTCATTTGCACAGGACTTGTTGGTGGGACAAATTTGTGTCCCAGAGACTCCCTCTTGTATAAAATAGACTCCTTCTCCACATCAAGCAGAATACCTCTTTACCCCTTTTAAGCACAATCTGGATAACTGGATGGGAAACAGAAAATATACCCCTGGGATTCCACTCATGTCCCTGATGGACAGGGGCATTGGGTGCTGATTTGTCTAAACATGGGTTAAACTTTTGGATAGGCTTATAAGGGCCACAGGGCCAATAGCCTAGTAACCTATGACCCTATGATCCTATGAACACTTTAGAAATATGAATAGATTATAACCTGACTCTCGGTCTGTTTCCTTGTAGAGTTTCAAAGATCAACTGCATTAGGGAAAGATACTATAATATAGACAAGGGATGGAAAAGTGTATGCCTGGGGAGAGGGGAGCATGGCCAGTGGTGCAAATTCAATAAAACAACAAAATGTATTTGTGTATTCAAAACTCAGAGGCAATATTTCACAACTAACTGCACATCTGAAGGCAGCAAATATTGTGAAAAGCAAAATGTAGAAATAGATGAGTAGAAAGCTGAGTAACTTTCCATGTGAATAAAACGCTTATTCCTGTGCAAGGATGATTGTGGAACTTGGGAATATTTTTCTGAATTAACTGTGCATGGACATGGGTGGTGGAGGGTTCAGAAATGATTGCAGTTGACAGAGTATGAATAGATGATATAGCTGAGGAAGTCTGCCTAATGAAATAAATGGACGGAGACAGACTCCTAGATTAACATAACTGCATTCAGTCATCATGAATCTTTAAAATGCAGTCTCCAGTAATCCAGATTTGTATGTTATCACCCATATACATCTAGACTTTCTAAATAAACTTTTAGTGAATTAGAATTGTTAACCTAAACAGTAATTTCATTTCTTCTCCTGTGTATCATTGGTGTTGCATATCTATTCCTTGTTAGTGTTGCTTTTTCCACTCTGTAACTTGGACCCTGATCCCTTATTCCTGGATATTTTGCATAACAAACCACCTCAGTTTCATTTCTGAAAGCATCAGTCATCAATGCATTAAATCTCAGGGAGAGTTTTGCTGTTATCAGTCGATACAGTATGCTATGAATACCTAAAAATGTCAGCCTTTCAAAATCATCAACCGTTTGATGTTTTTATGCTTTGAGCAAAACATTATTCAACAATTTCCAAGCTACCTGTATGAAAAATAGACTCTGTCTCACAAATAGACTACCAAATGAAAGCTTATATTTCATCGTATGTCTAATCATGTATATAAGTGTATTTTAAATGCCTTACAGGCTCTTGTTTCCAAGATATAAAGTGTAGGACCTGATTATCTCAATGCTTTAGTTTTCATATCTTGTACATGATACTTAAAATTATGTTTGCCCCAGTTGTAGTACCAAGATCCTTTATATAATCTGCTATTTATCATACATTACTCCCTGTCATAATCTTTCCCCATTTATATTTAACAAATGTAGCTTATTTAGATTTTGTATAGTAAAACTGCTAGTTAACATAGACCAATATTTTTAGTAAGATAATTAAATTGTCTACATAATATTTGTTACTTATTTCAGCAAACACTTTACTGCCATTACCATATTTTGTTAATCAAATGTTTAATATAGTAGGCATTTCCAAAAATACAATGTTAAATAATAAGGACCCCATTATGCAGCTTTGGGGGATACCCTGGACAGTTTCTCCCAAACAGATCGACTGCCGTAAAAGTGTACACTGTTATTGTTCAATTAACCATTTAGTACTCTACTTAATTTTATCAGAATTTACATCTAATACTTGTAAATATTGCATTATATAATCATATCATAAACAATCAAATGCTTTAGAAACATCCAGGTAAATGACAGTGTTATCTTTTAAGTTGTAAATTTTGTCATAAAACTATATTTGGTCAATTAGAGTTGATTGTCCTTTAATAAAGCCATATTTTCTATCCAATTGAAGCTTATAAATTCCATCCTTAACAAGTTTCTACATTATGCATATCTCAAAGCATTTTCGTGAAATAGGTGTAAGGTTTGCTGTTCTGTAATTCATCTTATCAGATCTGTTGCCTCCATTAAATAGTGGGACTACACAAGATTTTCTCCAGTTTCTGGGTTACACTGTACTGTTACAACATACAGTTATATATACCCGTTAATGGGGAGGGACTGGTGTATAAATGAAATAAATTAATTTTCCTGATATTATCAGGTCCAATTGACCTGTTGTTTTTACTTTTTAGAGATGTTGTTACTTCATCTTCAAATATAGCTGGACAGAATTAAATATCACACATACTTGTCATAGTTAAACAACATAACTTGTCTGAAGTGCTCAGGCTCAGAAAACAATAATTAAACATGTCTGCCATGTCCTTTCTTTCAGTAATTTCCTGGCTATCCTGCTTAAGAGAACCTACAAGTTCTTTGAATTAGTATACTTAACTTCTTCTTGTTAAAAATTTGAATAAGGCTATTTTCATATATCCTTTCCTGTACTTTAAAACCACTTGAAAATTATTTGGTATATCATTTTAAAAACCTCCTATTAATTTTATTTTTTATGTCTTCTATATATTGTATGTAATACTCTTTTTTTTCCATAATAGTGTTTGAAAATGTCTGCTCCACAAAGGTTTAATATTGTACTCTCCTTTAATTTTCTTATGCTTATTTTTTTCAAATGCATACTACAAATATATTTAAGATGTAACCAACCACAATCCATTTTCTTTTCCGTATTTATTCTGGCCCCAGTGTGATTTCTCTGTAAGGCATTCCGTTCTTATAAATACAACTGACTCCTTGATATATACCTCTTTATATACTAAATTATGTTTGTATACGAGACATCATATTTTTATTAAATGAGGTTCCAATAGCTTGGTTATTAAATCCTCTTTATTTTAAAGTATTAAATTCAGTATATATGAGCCCACAGCTAGTGAGTTTACTTTTTGTTTAAAGTTGAATTAAGTTATAATACCCAAGAATTAAGTTTCCATATATAAATATAATAAATACTTCTGCCAGTTATTACCAGCATAATTAAATTCAGATAAGATTATTGTTACAGTTGAGAATGTTAAGAACCCTGCACATACTGACACATTGCATGACTCTAGATCTTTACAGCACCCAGATACTTTGCCATTTAATCATTCACTGTTTGTACATGAAAGAAGGTTATTTCAGGCAATGGGTAGGTTCTGAGAGCAGTGTAATGGTAATATAGTCTCGGTTATGGTTATATACTGTTGCAGATGCGATTTGTTTATTAAATGTGACATAATGTGGATGTACCAGATCACCTAGAATCACATTGTTCTTACTCTGATGAGCAGGCATACTACTCAAAGATAACACTAGATATATAGTGTGCATCATTTTTACTCACACCATGGACATTCTGGCACTCAGGATTTGGAAAACTAACACACATATTTTCTTCTCTTTTAATTACAGTTGGGTAAAAACTGTATCTTTTTATGTGAGGGGAAAGTAGATTTGCAAGAAGTACATTTATTTTATATTTCCCAAGTAATGAAAACTTTACTACTACAATCATGTATTTTTATTAATTGCAACACAAAATAAGCTTGTGTGTGTGTGTGTGTGTGTGTGTGTGTGTGTGTGTGTGTGTGTGTGTGTGTGTGTGTGTGTGTGTGTGTGCGTGTGTGTGAGAGAGAGAGAGAGAGAGAGAGAGAAAGACAAAGACTACACACATGTATCTGCATGTCTGTGTGTTCCCGAAGTGGTGGTTGAGATGGCTGTCAAAGTCAGTTTAATTTTCTTAGATAAAGACCTGTGCTGGAAAAAGGAATGCAAGAAACAGTATACATCCAGTGATTACATTATTTATTATAGGGAAAGGGACATGCTAGGGTTGGGGTGTCTTCCCTGCCTTTACTTGATACAGTCCATCTAAGTGAGCTTTGATCAAACGTGTGTTTAATTTATGTGAATGTAGGCTTTTTGTGGGCAGTAACACCCTAAAGAAGTGCAGGCCTCATTCCGTGATATATTACCTGGCTGGTCTATGTGGTCCACAAAACTGCACTGCATTGCTAGACACAAGTCAAATTACACTTCTAAGTCTTGTTCATGAATATTGTCCGCACACACACACACACACACACACACACACACACACACACACACACGTGTTTTCTGTGAAGGCTGCTCACACTGAAATTCAAAATAGCATAACTGCAGTTTCGCAGAATATTAGACTACAGTTGCACCAACACAGAAGCGTCACAGAATTCTCCTGTTCTAAAATGTGCAGCATCATCAGCGTCAATATATATAGTCAACATGGGTATGAGGGTTCATTCCCTAAATCAGGGGATTTCGAAGGTCAAAGTTTTTTTTTTTTTGCTTGTTTTTTTTTTTTGTGTTTCAAGACTTCCACAAATTACAGTTTTAAATTTGAGATTGATAGCTGTTTTTAGCAGTTTTTCAATTATTTCAAAACATCTTAGTAACACTGGACATCAGTTTACCAGTTTACTCACCCTCCATCCAGTTTCATAAAGCATCCCTTCCCTCAAGTATCTGCCTAAAAATCTGTATATGGAAAAGTCATATCTTTAAATGTTTAACGGTGCTTCTTCTTTCATTATACAGTAATCAGGAGTATAAAAAAGCTTGGGAAACTACATAAGCATGAACCAAAGAGGAAAAAAATAACAAACATCAGTTTGGTGTTATTCTGTATTCACTTAAAAGATTCATTCAAATAAATGATTTACTGACATTTTTAATAAACTATACTGATTCAAATGTGCCAGCATGGGAACATGTTTTAAGTAACAGTACATGAAAAAAGCTAAAGAACCTTCACTGACGAGAAAACGGATGCTTTTCATAATTACCTTTGATAGGTTTCCTTTGTAAGTCTTTGTAATACTCATTTCAATTGCCTGAAAGAATATCCTTTCGTCTTTGCTGCAATCCATTTTATGTTGTGTGGACAGAAAAGTTATATTAATTAAGTGCACTGCAGAATGAGTAACTGAACCTGAAAGGCCTAGAGTGCCGTTAGAATATGTAAATGATTTGAACAATTTTCTCATAATGAATAAAAGATCACTCCTTAATTTTAATAAGATAGAAAAATTACACAGCCCTGAAGGATATCAGGGCATTGCCTGAAGGTTTCTTATTTCAAATAATTGTTTAATTTAAAGCCATTAGCTGTAATATAAAACACACATTCATTTGTTGTACTGAGAATATGCAACAGTTGTGAATATCTTACCAATATGTGAGAACTAATTGCTGTACATTTATTGCATTGTCTATTTCAGGGATTGCTTCTTGTCTTAAATATGCTTTGTACTGAATATTTTGATTTTTCAAATTGCATAAAATTACTCCACATATTTATTACATTTAGAAATATTCTGCCTGAGGGTGTTAACCTACCTCTGTCTCTGGCTGTCAAAAATGATCTTGAAATAGACATTCGCTTCTCTAACATATCTGTAACAATAATTTCTATATTTAAATGTCTTTGCAAGCTTAGACAAAGTACCTCAAGAGACCTGCTAGTAATTCCAAACCAGGACATAAAAATAAACAGGTTCTAGATAATCCTTGCAATATTCCACAAATAAGTCTGTATTTTTTAGTTGACTAACATTGCAAGATGTTTGTATTATAAATAATAAGGCCAGATCTGTGTTACAGAGGGATGGAGCCTTGACTACTACTACTACCTAAAGGTCCTAGGTTTGATTAGCAGTGTGGATATTTGAAAAGCTGACAGTAAGAAAGGAAAATGACTGGCTATTGGCTTGCCTACCATGAATAAAAGATCTAACTGTGTGTCTTAAGGATGTTTGCCAAAAAGCTAGCGATGAGGAATGAGTCCAACTGGGCATTTCTAGACTTGGAGAAAGCATAAGACAAGGTCCCAAGAAAACTGATATAGGCAGTCTTGTGTTGGTTTCTGGGATTATTGGTAGAATTAGTGCAGGCTATGTACAAAGACCCGATGTTTCAATTCAACACAGTGTTCGGTCTCACCTCGGGGTTCCCAGTGGGGGTGGGGGGCATCAGGGTTTGGAGCTGAGCCCACTGTTATTCGTAACTGGTGACATTAATAAACAGGTAGGAGAGGACAGATCAATAAAGTTGTCATATGCAGATGATGTGGCATTACAGGCAGACTCTGAGCAAGAACTTTTGCAAAGGGTACTGGAATGGAACGCAAAACTGAAGGTACACGGGATGAAAATGAATACAGATAAGATAGTTGCAATGGCAAAAATTTGGGGAAATCAGAGGAAGCTGAGAAATGAGATGCATGTAAATAGTGGAACAGGCTTACACCTTCAAGTATCTGGGACAGGTGGTTCAGGAGAAGGGAAGTCTGAATGAGGAGGTCAGAGCTAGAATCAGAAGGACTGCAGCCAATTGGCAGAGTGTCAGAGGTAGTGTATGACAGAAGAATGTCAAATAAGCTAAAAAGTAAGGTGTACAAACTAGTGGTGAAACTAGTACTACTGTATGGTACAGAAACCTGGGCAGTAAAGACAAAGCAGTTGAGTTAACTAGAAGTGCTAGAGATGTCTGAGATGGGTAAAGAATGCACATTGCTGGAGAGGTGAAGAAAGGAGGACATCAGAACAGAAGCTAAACTAGCTTCAATGGCAGAGAAGTTTAAAAGAAGCAGATTATGGTGGTTTGGGTACATGTGCAGAAACACTGAAGTCAATCTAGTGGAGAAGATTTGGGGCAGACAGAAAGAAGGCAAGAGGAAATGATTGCATCCAGCAAAAAAGTGTAAGGATTATATAAGAGAAGACCTGCAACAGTCAGGCATGACTGTCGAAGAAGGTAGGAGAGTGGCGTTAACTTGAGAGAGAGACAGCAGCAGTTGGTACAACACACTGACCCTGTGTAGAAAATGGGGGTGATGATGATGATGATGATGATGACAGTTCAGTGTTCAAGTCTCACTCCTACCAGCAGAACAGAAGAATGAACGGATCACTGAGATAGCAGGATAGATAAAGTGATTGGGTTTGGAGGGTCTAAGAGGATATAAAAAGGTTATACACAAAGGTATTAAAGTGTATGAACATGCAAACTATTATTTGCAAAATAGATGCAAGGGATATTTAACTGTGTCATTTGTATAACATCTATCTCTAAGTAACCTGGAAAAACAGTTAAATCCCTATTTCACTGGCCATTTGTACCACCAGCCTCTCTTGATGCTATTACATTGAGAAAGATTCTTTCATTATAAAAGCATAGTGCATATAAATTGTCAGTCTCACCTTTATTCAGGAAGTAAAATCTCGCCTGAGTCCCTATGTGTACATCAGACTGATGTCATCTACTATCTAGAACATTATACCTTTCTGCCTGCAGTGAGAAGGTAAAAAAACGTCAGGATTATGCTATACTGACCAATAATGGAGATCAGGTAGAATGTGAATGGATGCTCGTGCTTAAGGTATTACTTGGAAACCGAAAAGTGCAAGAGATCATACATCAGAGTGCTATATTCATTTTTTTCTCCTTTGCTTTTTGAGTTATGAAGAACATGAGATAGCCAGTCCAAAGAACAAAAGAAAAATGCATGTTTATAATTATCTGGGTTCTAGAAATCCAAAACTGCCTCTGTTTTGGTTTTTATTTTTAAGCTGATAGAGCAATGTAAGAGTAAAAGATTCTCTGTTAAGACAGTGACATCACAAGTCTACTTTTTATTTTTCAGCTTTAAACAAGGTGTTTTCTTGCACACAGATGCACATCTTCTGTGACAATGAAGGGAACACTGTTGTTTAAACCTAATTTTGGGCAATGACACTTCTTACCTTAAATCATGCTGAAAGTTTGTAAGGTGAACAAATGGACTTCACAAAGTTACTTTTTTCTCTGTATTCACATTATTTCAGGTAGATCATATAGAGAAAATGGTTTGTACTTTCGTTGTTTAAAAAAAAAAAAAGCCTTGAATACCAGCAAACTAGGCACTTTGCTAAAGGAAGGAATTTCCTTCCCCGATATGCATAATGAACTGCAAAGGGTGAGTTCCGTTAAAATCATAAATCAGAATTACCATGCGCAATTAGTTTTAAAGATGAGCAATCATTTTTACCATGCTGCAAATGAATCATGCTGTGTAATGAAATTTCCTGCTGAGAAACCGGTTTTCTTCTTTGTAACAAAGAATGTGTTAGACAATAAAATTTCACGTTGTGCAGCCAGTTCAGACTTCACAATGCAGTGTTTCTGCTGTGTGTCTCTTGGTATTTAATTTGATGTAACATGCATAACACCAAGAAGCATGAAATATATTATGATGAGAAAAATACAAACATTTAAATGGAAACACAGAATACACAACCAAATCTCTCAAATATTGTGCAGAGTTTTAATTTTTCTTGCATGTAGATTTACAGAAACATAACACAGGCTTCTATATATTTTCAAGTGAAATATATTGTTTTACAGAGTAACTTTGATATTATAGCTTAATAAACTAGACATCAGAAGTTGTACAACAATACAACAGATTGGATGCTACAAAATATGATAAATTATTATCTACAATTATATTTTACATCAATCAAGCTCATTTTGTTTTTGACACAATGAAAAAAATAAACATAAAAACAACTACACCATGGTGAAAGGCCAAACTTCTGATATGAAACAAACTTCCAAGATTATTTTTCCTGCTAAAAGATAAAATGAATTCCATGTTACTAAATTTGCAGTTACACCGCTAGTCTGGTTACTAGTTCCTGTGACAAATTATCACTTTTGTTTTCCAAAACAGAAGTAATATAAAACTCAATCACCTTCAGTGTTTTATCAATACAGTCATACCAAATTTCCTGTGGTGATAGTAACTCGAATGATCGTACCCTCATCTTTCGTGTTAGGAAGGCACAGACATCTGTGTGCTTTGACCACACAGCAGACAATGGAGTGTATGTCAAAGCTGTAATAACACAATGGTCATCAGCAAGTGGAGGGTTACAAACATAGGTGGTATTAGGCACCAGCAAATCCTATGCTCACTGGGCCCCCCTTGTCCTGGGGGGGCCCCAACCACAGCAAATGACCTTATATTGATATGTTGTTGCATATTTATCACAAATGACCTTATATTGATATGTTGTTGCATATTTATCAAACCACTAAAATCTAGTCCATCAGTCTTGTGTCCATAGCAAACCAAGTGGGTAATAGTTGATATTATAAGGAATCCGGACAACTGGTTCTGCTACTGATTTAAATTTCAACAATATCTCTGGTTGTAGTCACAGTGCTTTTTCTCAAGTCACAGGCTTCATAATTTAAAATGTTTTACTGACATGCATAGTGCCCTTAAACTTAGTTAAATCCTGGTGATAAGCATCATCTCCACTACAATTAACATCATATCCATGTTTAGGCACTTGCAATACCCGTTGCTGCAGGGGGATGGAGTGCCCCCATCACCTTTGACTGTGTGGCGCTCCTGCAAGAGCTGCTGTTGATTGGGAGAAAATTAGAAAAAAAAAGATAATTCGTTCTCCAGTGGCTTTCTGTGTCTTAAGCGAGGTTGTGATATGAGCCTGCTTAGATAAAGCTGGTAATCAATGAATTAACGTGGGTGAGGTAAGCACTAGAGATCAGCAACCTTAAGGGACTGATCTCAGTGCTTATCTGTGATGTTAAAAAGAGCAGATTCTCCTCATTTTTGGGGGTCGTTTTCTCCTTCAGGGAGTTTTATACATACTGTCACAATGTCAGATACTATACCTCAAAACTTCTCTGATCAAGGTTTCTTGGAAAGCCATAAATAACGGCAGAATAAAGGCTCAACATCAGGGAAAAATTTAAATATCACAGCGATTCACTTAAAAAGTTAATATAATGACATGCTTTGCATTAACATGCATTTTTTGGACAATAAGAAGTGTGAACACTAATGTCTGGCATTATCGACTGTCTGCAATCCTGAATGATTTACCAAGAAATCAAAATTTTTGAGCAGAGCAGGACAAAAATATAAGGAAATATCGGGGACATTCTTTAATATCAGTGATAGTAACATGTATGCATTTCTCCTGATGACTGTTGAACAATCCTCATCAATCTTGAGTGACATATGAGTCATAATGTGACTATCATTTATTTCATCTTCCATTACAAACATCATCTGCACTGCCATTATGCTTGTGGTGGGGGCAGCAATGTATTTCAGAGTAACAAGGTGGCCATAAATTTTTTCACTTACCTTCATAAATAAAGGTCGTATACGTGATAACCTGCTAGCACTGGTGGTTTGTCAGGAAGAAAACATGCATGAAAACGACTGCTCACTGGCACAGTGGCATGGCGAGGAGCATTGCCATTTCATACTGTTTTGCTCTGACTGAGTTCTTGGCTGTAGCTTTTTCTGTGTACATTCTGCATCCCCTTCCTGTCTGCGTGTGCATCTAACTATGTGCTCAGGTTTCCTCCAGTACCTCAAAGACTGGATGTAAGTGAACTGGCATTACTCCATTTTCCCTGAAGATAAACATAAAGTGTGCATATTAACGTGTGTGTGTGTGTGTGTGTGTGTGTGTGTGTGTGTGTGTGTGTGTGTGTGTCTGTGTGTGTCTGTGCACTCGTGCGTGCGCACATGTATCTGTTTGTGTGTGCGTGTGTGCGTGCACGTGTGTGTGTGTGTGTGTGTGTGTGTGTGTGTGTGTGTGTGTGTGTGTGTGCATGTGTGCGTGTTTGCGCATGCATGCATGTGTGTGTGTGTGTGTGTGTGTGTGTGTGTGTGTGTGTGTGCGCGCATGTGTATGTGTGCATGTGTGCACGTGTGTGAGCGTGTGTGTGTGTGTGTGTGCGCATGTGTGTGTGTAACAATATACCTGATTTTTTATCTGTGGACACCCACAATAATGCTGGACACATACATAATTCTTCTGGGTAGCAGTAAAAAACGAAGTTAACAAGTAATTATCTTTCAAAAATAATTCATAAAATACATCAAAGAGCATTTAGTCATGTTGCTCTTCTAGAAGTCTGGTGGCCCCCACAACCTAGAATATGTAAACGAATATTGACATGGACATAGCAGTGGCCTCTGCTTCCGGTCCCACCTTTTCCAAAACTATCCCTGCTTAGAAGTATGTACATGAAGTTGTTGCAGCATGTATGAAGGACTGAGGATGATGAGCACACTGCTTCTTTAATTTTCCTTACAAACAAACTTCAGAGATGTGCACAGAAGGTCATTATAGCTTATAGGTTCATAGGTTAGCACTAGGCTAACTGCCTTGTGAGCCATTTTATGCCTAGCCAATTATCCCCTTTGAGAGTCAATCCCTGTACCTTGTGTTTGTAAGGCAAACACCTTAACCATTAGGCCACCCTCCCAACTCCCTTGCTTATTATGGGGATGGATACAGTGTTGTAAATTTTTTTACTTTTCTGGCAGACCTCAGAGATGTGCACAGAAGGTCATTATAGCTTGTTATGGGGATGGATATAGTGTTATAATTTTTTTTTTACTTTTCTGACAGACTTCAAAGATGTGCACAGAAGGTCATTATAGCTTGTTATGGGAATGGATATAGTGTTGTAGTTTTTTTACTTTTCTGACAGACCTCAGAGATGTGCATGGAAGGTCATTATAGGTTGTTATGGGGATGGATATAGTGTTGTATTTTTTTATTTTTTACTTTTCTGACAGACCTCAGAGGTGTGCAAAGAAGATTACAATAGCTTGTTTAATGCCAGTGTACTGTTTATGAGCAAAACGTTGGAGTACATTATTGTGTTAATTTTTTCCACTATCCTTACAATCAATCAGGCATGTATACAGGTTATCACCTTGGGGGCTACGGTTGAGGTGTAAGGAGTCATGGGGAGTAGGGGTGAGGAATATGACAGTAATCACTTGAAATACATGACTGTGGCCATTTGACAATTTTCTTTCATCCTAGTCTACCACCAGAAGGATGCACAGACATTGACTGTCTTTTTTTAAGGGGGGGGGGGCAGGCAGTATTCCTGCATAGTATTATGTATCCTCTCAAACTGTTGTTTTATTAGTTTATTATGAGCTACTATTATGTCAACTTTGAATATTAAACCTTGGGTGCAATTTATGTCTTTCTTAAAAGAAAATAATAAAGCAGACTATTTTCCTACCCATGATTTTTGTTAGGGATACCACTGATTCAGAAAGTTGGCCAAGTGCTCTGAAATGCACCTCAGAGCATGTAAAACTCTTTGGTTTCTGGGGGCTAATGGCTTCATTGCTTCATTAACTTACTCCCTATACAGTTATTACAATGCTCTCTTGACCAGATAAGGTGTGTTGAAAGGATGCAAAGAAAAGTAAAGTTAACCAATAACATTGAATTTCTTTCCTTAATTATAAATTTTCCATCCATCATGGAATGAAAAGGCTGCTAAAAAAATTAAATAGCACTTCAGAGCTTGTAAAAAGCCATGACTTCTTGATAAAAATATAAACAGTTGAAGAATGACGTAAAAATGTAAGAAAAGGAATGAAAAAAGTAATGTGCATGGTGTGGGCAGCCAGGTATGGAAGGAAAACAGGAGGGGGATCACTGGAGAATGTGTGGATGTGTGCGATGGAGGTGAACCAGTAAGCAGTGGGTCACTATTGAGCCCTTATTCTGAGATACCATTTCACCTAAGACCAAACCAGTATATAGTGTTATTATAATGTATCTTCATTGCAATTAAATGACAGCTACTGTGAATGTCCCTGTATAAGATATGTCAACATAGTATGGTACACAGGCCTGTCATAAAATAAGAGCATTGCAGCTAAAGTTCAGTCTCTGTGCTACTTCTAAAATACTGTGGCATGAGCTAAATGGTTGCTCAAGAGGAGTGGAAGGATCAGGGGCCTCCAATTTGTCTCATGCTGGGGGTCCCCAATATGCCATCACTGGCCCTGGTTACAAAATCATTTTAGGAAATGATATGAGTTCATAGGATGAAGTGCAATCTGGCCAACTTGGCGGCAGTTCAGGTAGATGCTGAAGGTCACAATACTTTTGTTGTCAGACAATAGCTTCCTCTAAATCCTCCCCAAATTTCAAGAATTAGTACATTACTTATCAGAGTCACTCCTTCACAATACAATTTACTCAATGAGACCTTCTCAACCAAAATGAAAGAAGCACAGCTTTGTGCCATTTGTTTTACAGAATGAGTAGAAGAAAAAAATGTTATGCAATGTGTCTAAAATTAAAACTGATAGCTTCTGAAGAACACTAGGGCCGCAAGCTTTTAATCCATGTTTTGATTCCTTCTGGCTGCATTTGCCTACTGTATGATTCTGAGCAGCTCACCTAACTAGACAGCACTCATTGTTTTAGCCTAAACAATGGTCACTGTGGATCAGTCTTCTGTTCAGGGTAATAAATTCAAATAACTAAATAAATATAGATTCATAGGTTCATAGGTAGGTACTAGGCTATCTGCCTTAAGGAATTTAAAACCCTAGCCAGAATGTGTTGGCTTTCGCTGCCCCATTAGATTAGTTCCCTGTGCCTCTGTCCAGCAGAGCCACTGAAGTGATCCCCGGGGTAAACTTTCTGTTTCCCATCCACTCGTCAAGGTTTCTCTTGAAGAGTGCTAGTGAGGAGCTCTGCCTAATGTAGATTGGAATCTTGTTCCAAAGCATGGGAAGTCTCTGGGACAGGAATCTATCCCTCCAGCATGTCCTATTTATTGTTGTGGTGAGGTTTAGATCCCTAGAGCATGTGGCTCGAGCGGATACGTTTTTCTTCAGGTGGAGCATGTCCATCAATTCTGGGTTGGACTTGGTCTTACATGTCAGGCAGAGATCACCTCTGAGCAGGCGGTATGCAACCGAGTACAGCTGGAGCTTCTTCAGTCGAGCTGCATAGGGCATCTGTTTGAGGCCAGTGATCCTCTTGGTGAGGTACTTCTATGGTCTTTCCAGCTGTTGCAGGTGTCTTGTAAGGTACATCCCAAATGGGGCATTGTACTCTATGATGGGTCTGATGAGTGAGGAAAAGAGGGGCACGTTGACCTCTTTTGAATGGATGCAAACCCTTTTATGATTTGGTGGGCCACATAGAAGGATTTTCTAACCACTTTGGCAATGTGATTATCAAAGGATTACTATCTACTTGGGTCCCCAGATCCCTTATTAAGTTTTCCGTATTTAGGGGACTACCACCTATGTGGTAGTTTGTGGATACTTTGTTATTTCCAAAGGGAATAACTATGCACTTTTAAGCATTTAGCTTGAGGCCATGATTTTGAAGCCAGGCATCCATCTCAGAGAGACCCTTTTGGAGGATGTCTGTGTCAGCCGGTGAGTCAATTATAGCCCCTAGTTTGCAGTCATCTGTGAACTTAGTCAGCCATAGTCCTCCTGTGCTTGTCTGTACCTCTGAGAAGTATATGCTGAACAGGAGGGGTCCTAGGACTGAGCCCTGGGGAACGCCACTTGTAACCGGTTTAGAGTCAGACCTAGCTCCTGCAACTCTCACCATGTGGGTTCTGTCTGTGAGCCAATTGGCAACCCATCTTGTGACATAGGGGTTTATGTTCAGGCTGGTGAGCTTGTCTATAATACCAGAATGGGGAATGGTGTTGAAGGCCTTTGCGAGGTCTAGGTAGGTTGCGTGTACCACCTTTCCCTCATCTATAGCCTTGGTAACTGTCTCAAAGAAGTCCACCAGGTTTAGGAGGCATGATCTGCCCTTAAAGTCGAACTGGGTAGGGTCCAGTGTTTGGAGGTTCCCAATGTCTCTGTTAATGAGTTCCATGATGATGCGCTCCATAGCCTTGCAGACCAAGCTAGTCAGGTTTATAGGTCGATAGTTCCCGGGGTCTGTTGTGGCTCCACCTTTGTGGAGCAGAATAACTGTTGCTGTGCACCACTCTATGGATACGTAGCCTGTAGAGAGGCTGAGTTTGAACAGTGTGTTTAGGTGAGGGGTTAATTTGTCTTTGAGCTCATGTAGAATGCAGCCTGGGACACCGTCTGGTCCCATTGATGCTGTGTTTTTGGCTTTGGAGAGGGCTATTTTAACCTGAGTGTCTGTGATTTCAGGGGCTCTACATTCTTCTGGTATGATTATGGGCCCTTTTCGGGGTGTGAGGTGGGTGAAGTTTGCACTGAACCTGTCTGCCAGGATGTTGGCAATATCGGTTGGTTCAGTGTATTTTGTGCCATTCTGCACTAACTCCAAGCAGATCTGAGCATTGCCACTTAGATTCTTGACATAGCTAAATAATGCCTTGTGATTGTCTTTGGAGTCCTTGGCAAGTTTTCTTTCAAAGCTCGCCTTGGACGATTTTATGAGGGATTGTAGTTTCTTGCTGATACTGATCAGGGATGTCTTCCCTTCTTGGGATTTTACTCTTTTCTGTACTAGTTTCCTCCTTCTATTGTATAGCTTGTTTATGGCAGGGGTCCACCAGACTGGTTTCCTTTTCTTGGAGGAGTAAGTCTTGGTTTTGCTTGGGATAGCATGATCCATGCATTCTTGTAGGTGCCCGTAGAGTGCATTAGTAAAGGATTTTGCAGCTTGGGCAGCATTATCCTTTAGCATGGGGGCTTTGAAACTTTCTACCTCCGTCTTAAGTAAAGTGAAGTTTGCTTTTGAAAAGTTTTTCATGGTGGTTTCCTTGTCCAGGTGTGGGGGCGGAATGTGGATATCCAAAGTGATTTGTTTATAGTCAGATCTAACCAGCGAGGGGTTGACCTCGGGTGTGGAACACCAGTCGCCCATGTTGATGATGACCAGGTCCAATATGTTGTCACCTCTGGTGGGAGTGTTGACCAGTTGTTCCAGGGCATTTGAGTTTATAAATTCTAGGAAATGTTGGGCAAGGGAGTTAGTACTTGAGTAGTTCTCCCAATTAATGTTTGGGTAGTTGAAATCACCCAATATTATAGTGTTTGGTAGGACCTTTATGTTACTCAGTGTTTCCAGAAATGTGGAATGTGGGTCCTGTGACATGGTGGGTGATCTGTAGCAAGCTACAATTTGAATTGCAGTTTTGTCCATTGTTAGTTGCACGTGGATAATCTCTGAAGCATCGTGCTGTGCCACTAACCTGGAGGTGTGGGTATCCTTGATGAATATGGATACTCCCCCGCCTTTTGTATTTTGGTCCGGGTTCTGTGATATAAACCTTCCTGGGTTTCTATCACAATCCTGTAGCCCACATGCTTGAAACTAATAATCCTGAAAACATAATATGAAAATATCAAAATGCCATGCTATGAGACCCATATTAACACTCTTTCCAGGTTCACATGAGTAGAATTCAGTATTCAAGATTTCTAGAGATTGTAGTCTTCAGCATTTTGATCTTTCAGTATTATTGTTTCAGGATTATGGATTTCAAGCATGTGGGCTGCAGAATTGTAATAGTAAACCTAATCTGGATTTATCCATTTATTACAGGATCTAAACATTAAATTTTATCACAAGAACTTTATGTTGTCCAGGAAGGATGGAATCCAAATGCTTGGATTTTGGTTAGACACAGTCAGAACACTTTTCTTATTCAAGCATGGGTGGGAATTTTAATACTAAGCAGAGATGGGAGATGAAATGAGGGAACAGGCTGCCAGATAGGCAGCCTGATGGGTGGAAGAAGGGAGCGTCCCTTCCTTCCTGAATTAAGAATGGAAGTGAGTGGTGGTTAGGCTGTTCCCAGTGGGTTGTCTAGTTTGTAATAGTGAGTGGAATTTAATGCAGCTATGGCATATTGAACAGTTTGAGTGTAGTGGACTCTAACACTGCCAGATCAAGGCATTATTATTGGTTGACTTTAATTTAATAAATTATTCAGGCTGGATGGATTATGAAATTGAGGTGAGCAGTCACTAACACTCCCACTTTTACTTATGAATTGTAGAATCCAGTTTCAGAAAATTTAACTTTGTTGACTTTTATATATGCAGATGTGTTAATATGTTTTGGGCTGTTTTGGCCTGCTTAATAAAATCTGGTCGCACTGGTTATGTAGGAGTGTTAATATGTGTATGAGGGGGATTTGTAGACAAATGACTTCCTTAATTTATTGAGTATTGTCATATTTTTGTCCCAGGCTATTCAGTATGCACTGGTTATCTCCATTCAGTTATTGAAAAAGTTAGTGGGCCAGATTTTGACTAATAAAAAAGTACAGATATCTTAGAAATAACAAAAAGTTGCTTGACAAACACAAGAAATAGGACTGTTTTTTGTTAGAAAATGCTAAATCTTAAGAACTTTGGAAAAGAAAAAGAAATGTTTTTAAAACATCCATTAGCCAAATATATAATAATTTATATTTTGCTTGTTAAAAGCATCTTGTTTAATGTCTAAGTCTAATTATTATTTTTTTTTGTCATGTTGGCTACTTATTCAAAAATACCATTATGTGACTTCAGTGCTTGTATAAGATGGCTGGTGTTAACAGATATGCTCTGTTTGGGTTCATATGAAAATATTTCAGTGTTTGTTTCAACAGCAATGCTAATGTGCATTATGCTTTGTCTTTGAATCTGAATCCCATATTTACAATGCAGTCAACTAATGCTTTTCTATACATTATCTGTGTACAGATCCCAGCCTTTCATCTATTACACTGCATGCAGGGCAGCTCTGCAAATGCCTAAGAGCAAACTCCAAGAGGAAACAGCTCACAGAGGACAACTTGATGAAGTTTAACTCATAATCAGTTTTTCTTTAGGAAAATCACTGCATGTGTGGTTTCTAAGTGTGAGATGGCAGTAATTACTTTTTGGGAAAGATTTTTATTTATTTTTTTATTTTTAAGTAAAACTGTAGCAAATATGTGAAATGTATATACACACATATATTTTATCAGAGCTTTGAGTTTCTTAGATTGTTACTCCCTGTCAGAATCGAAATTACCCTATTTGGGTTGCAACGTTCTACTTATCAAACCTACTTTGACTTGGAATATATTATTTCAATTCAATGTGTTGACCCAGGAGGAATTAAAAAGAGAGGATTCCTTTTCCTAAGAACAAAAAAAGGGATACTTGTCAGAAAGAACAGAATGCTAACTAAATATTTCTCTGTGTTTCCTTAATCCAGTGCACTCCTCCATGGTCTGTTCATGTGAAATGACCCTTCCCTAAATCTTGAAAGCAGCAATCCAGTTCAGTTAGGGTTCTACTATGAAACCTCAAGTTCCTCAATCCAGAGCATCAGAAATGGCAAAAAAGAAGGCCTGAAACACAGAAGGGTGAAAACATATACTGTAAGTGGCAAGTGCTCTACACTGCCCAATCTTATGTATGGATGTATATAATTTTGTCAAAGGTAGGTCTGACCAAAAGAAAAACAGTATGAAGAAATGACTAAACATAAATTTGATGAAAAGCCATTTAATCAAAAATGTCATAATTCTACGCAATATATATCTATACTATCAAAAATCTATTTGCACTCCAAAATGGGGGCGCCACACTCAATAGCCCCACAAATGATATATTCCAACTCCACTGCCAACCACCCATGGAGAAATATCTACAAATCTGTGATTACAAGATGATGGACATTGCCTTTCTAAAAAATAATCTTATAAATTTATTTATTTTTATTTATTTATCTGACATTTGTTAACCGGGTTGGTCGGACTGGGTAGATACCCTTTTTCAATGGAGACCCAAGGAGAAAAGCCCCAACATTACAAGAAAATAGTAATTAATAATTGGTAGAAAGAATGTAAGCTAGCTTACAGTAAAGTAACAATGTACATAGCTTTTTTTTTTGCTAGACAATAATATTGAGTTAAACTTAAAATATACATAGTCTAAATTTGCTAAATGTAAGACAGCCAGAAAAACTGCATAATGCAATACGAATATTAGAGTGTAGATAGTTGTTGTAAACCAAGCTATTAAGATAGTTGAAATTGAGGGGGGTATATAGTAAAGCAGGTTAAAATCCCAGGTACTAAGTAGGAGAGGCAGCAGTTTAGATAGGGAATGAGTGAGAGGCTAGAAAAATAGAAGCTAGAGAGACAAACAGTGCAGCTTTGGGGGGAGAGCAGGCAGAGATAGTGGATGACAGGAAGGCAGGTTATGTTGATTGTAATTACATCCCTAGCAACTCCCATGATTAAAAATTACACAAGAGATACCATTTATAGACTTTTACACCTTTCAACAAAATGGCCTTTCATCCAAATGAATTTTCAGTCATTTATCCATTCATCTGCAACCCTTTGTTCCCATTTTTTGCACATGGGGTCGGGGTATCATTTTATCAATGCCAATCATATATATATATATATATATATATATATATATATATATTTTTTTTGTGTGTCTTTCGGCTTTTCCCAGTTAGGGGTCGCCACAGAGGAACTCCGGTCCGCTAATGATTGGCAGTAGATTTTTACATGCTGGCTTGCTGGGCCTAACGCACAACCTTCAACAAAGGAACGCCCATTCACACATGTTGCCACACAGAAGACGCTCTAACTGAGAATCGAACAGGCAATGTCTAACTGTGAGGCAGCAATGCTACCGCAGCACCACTACCGCAGTATGTATGTGTGTATATATATATATATATATATATATATATATATATATATATATATATATATATATATATATATATTATATATTTATAGTTATTTATTTATTTATTTCTACTTCTAAATATTGAACTTTCAGAAGTTTGAATTTCTTATGGTCGAGACCATAAGATCAAACTTGTGAAAGTTCGAAATAAAAAAAATAAATAAATAAATGATAAAAACCAAAAAAAAAGAAAAAATGTTATGTTTTTCCAGGGGAGCAAGCCCCATTGCACATCCCATACCCTCTGCTAATTAAATAATCCAACTCCGAGATCACATTACAGCAAGAAAAACAGTAGATATACTGTTCTGCACTCTACAGCACTCTCCATTTAAATGGTTCTCAAGGATACCTGAATGGGGAATAGTGCCAAAAGCCTTTGGTGAATCAAAATTGGTGGTATGTATTGCTTTGCTCTCATCCACAGCTTTGGTGACATTATCAAAGAAGTCCACCAGGTTTAATAAGTAAGATCTAACCTTGATGAAACCAAACTGTGTCAGGTCAAGAGTTTGAAGGTCACCTGTGTTCTTGTTGATAAAGTCCATGATGATTCTTTCCATGGCCTTGCAGGTAAGGCTGGTTAGGCTTATGGATCAATATTTTCCTTGGATGGTTGATGGACCCACTTTGTTTAAGGGGATTATTGTTGTTGTCCTCCGCTCTGAAAGAATAAAGACAGTGCTCATGCTTTGGTTAAAGAGTGTGACAAGTGGTTCCTCTAGGTCTTGTTTTACATTGTTTAGTAAACAACCTGAGATGTTATCTAGTCCCGTAGAGGCTGTGTTTTTGGCCTTGGAGAGTGCTTGTATAATCTGTTCTTTGGAGATACTTGGTAGAGCACTGGTGTCAGTAATGCTTTGGGGTATGGCTGTTGGGGATAGAGGGCTAAAGTTATTACCAAATCTGTAAGCTAGCAGGTTGGCAATTTCTTCAGGTTCAGTGTGAGTGGTACCATCCACAAAAAGTTCAGCACACAGCTGGGCATTCCATTTTAGGTTTCAGACATAGCTAAAGAATGCCTTATGGTTGTCTTTAGCTAGGGATGCCAATATACTCTCATACCTAGTCTTAGAGGACTTTACAAGACATCTGAATTGCTTGTTCAAGCTGTGGAGGGTATTCTTCCTCTGTTGAGTAAGTTCCCTCTTGGTCTTAGATATCAGTTTATTTCTTTTGTTATATAACTTATTTATACTTATAATCCAGGAGGGTAGTTTGATTTTTTTGGGAGGACCTGGTTTTAGTCCTGTCAGGTACAGCTGAGTCAATACATTTGATTAAGTTGTTATAAAGGGCATTTGTGTACTCTTCTGCATAGGAGTTATTGTTGGCACTGTTAGCAGGGGCATTGAAACTTTTTATACCATTGCTTAGTAAGCTATAGTTTGCTTTGGAGAAATTTGTCATTTTTTTTTTTGATCATGTGGGGGGATCAGGTCTAATTGTTACTTCAAATGAGACTGATTTATGGTCTGATCTTTCCAGGGAGGGCAACACACAGGGGGCTAATGCAGTGACCCCCCATTTTTGTGAGCACTGGGTCTAGAATATTTGAGCCCCTTGTGGAGGTGCAGGCCAATGGTTCCATGTCATTTGAATTAACAAAATCCAGGAACCTCAGACTGATCTTGTCTGTGCTCATGGAAGTCACTCAGTTGATGGAAGGATAGTTAAAATCTCCCATGAGCAAGGTATTTAGCTGTATACTGTGTGACTTTAGCAAGCCCAGGTAGGAGATGTGCTTCTCCTGGTTCATGGTGGGGGACCTGTAGCTAGCAATGTTGTTGTAGGATACTTTGCCTATAGTTATTTGGACCTGGAGTAGATCAAGAAAGTTGTACTGTTTTACCAGTCTCAGGGTGTATTTGGATTTAATGAAGATGAATATACTTCCACTTTTCATAGTTTCATAGTTTCATAGTTTAGTACTAGGCTATCTGCCCTGGGGCATTTGTAAACCTAGCCATAGTGATGTGGCTTTCGCCACCCCATGAAATGGTACAAAAATGCACAGAATAGATTTAGAATACTGTGCCTCTGTCTAGCAGTGACACAATGAAGGCCCCCTTATATAACAGAATTAGTTTACTGTGTCCCTGTCCAGCAGTGACACAGATGTGACCCCTGGGGTAAACTTACGATCTCCCATCCACTCATCAAGATTTCTCTTGAAGAGAGTCAGTGATGGGCTCTGCTTAACATGAACTGGGATCTTGTTCCAAAGCATGGGAAGCCTCTGGGTTATGAATCTGTCCCTTCAGCATGTCCTGTTCATACTTGTGCCGAGGTTCAAGTCTTTAGCTCTCGTGGTCCTGATGGATTTGGATTTTTTGAGGTGGAGCATGTCCATCAGATCCTGATTGGACATGGCCTTGTACTTCCGGCAGAGATCACCTCTGAGCAGGTGGTATGCTACTGAATAGAGCTGGAGTTTCTTTAGTCTGGCAGAATAAGACATATGTTGGAGACCCTTGATCCTCTTGACGGGTGAGGTACATACCAAATGGGGCATTGTACTCAATCATGGGTCTGATGAGGGAGGAGTATAGGGGTACAATGACATCCTTGGATCTGGATGTGAATCCCTTCATGATGAGGTGTGCAAGGTAGAATGTTTTTCTAACCACTTTGGCAATGTGGGTGTCAAATGAGAGGTCGCTGTCGACCTGGGTCCCTAGGTCTCTGATTACTTTTTCCGTACTCAGTGGGTTGCTGTCTATGTGATAATTTGTGGGTACTTTGTTTTTCCCAAAGGGATGACTATACATTTTTGGCATTTAGTTTAAGGCCATGACTCCGGCATCAGTTGTCCGTTTCTGTGAGGCCTTTTGTAGGATGTATGTGTCCGCTGGTGTATCGACTATGGTGCCTAGTTTGCAGTCATCTGTGAACTTTGTCAGCCACAACCCTCCCATGTTTGCTTTAACATCTGAGAAATAAATGCCGAACAAGAGGGGTCCCAGGACAGATCCCTGTGGGACACCACTTGTGACTGTCTTTGAGTCTGACATTGCTCCAGCGATTTTAACTTTATGGGTTCTGTCCTTTAGCCAGTTTGCAACCCATCTAGTGACATAAGGGTTTACGTTTAAGCTGTTGAGCTTATCTATGATGCCTGAGTGGGGTATTGTGTTGAAGGCCTTAGCCAAGTCCAGGTAGGCTGTATGGACTGCTTTGCCCTCATCAATGGCTCTAGTGACAGTTTCGAAAAAGTCAACCAGGTTCAAAAGGCAGGATCTGCCATTTGCAAAGCCAAACTGGGTGGGGTCAAGTGTCTGTAGGTCCCCTATGTCTCTGTTTATGAGTTCCATAATGATTCTTTCCATAGCTTTGCAGACCAGGCTGGTTAAGCTTATGGGGCGGTAGTTCCCAGGGTCTGTAGAGGTACCCCCTTTGTGGAGTGGGACCACTGTTGCTGTACGCCAGTTATCAGGTACATATCCTGTAGTAAGGCTAAGGTTAAATAGCATTTTTATGTGTGGGTTTAGCTCCTCTTGAGTTCACGTAGCACACAACCCGGGATACCATCAGGTCCCATTGATGCTGTGTTTTTAGCTTTGTTGAGGGCGGTTCTCACTTGGACATCTGAGATGACAGGGAGATTACATTCAGCTGGGATAAGTATTTCTTCTTTTGGGGGTGAGGGAGGGGAGAAATTTGCACTGAACCTGTCAGCCAGAATGTTGGCAATATCTGTGGATTCAGTGTATTTTTTGTTGTTGTGAACTAACTCTGAGCATATCTGAGGGTTTCCGCCCAGGTTTCTAACATAGCTGAAGAAGGCTTTGTGGTTATCTTTAGTGTCCTTAGCGATTTTTCTCTCAAAGTTGGCCTTGGATGTTTTTATGAGAGAGTGTAGTTTTCTGCTAATGTTGATCAGAGATGCCTTCCCTTTATTGGATTTTGCTCTGTCATGCAGTAGCTTCCTTCTTTTGTTATACAATTTGTTAATGGCTGAGGTCCACCAGACAGGACGCTTGCCTTTGGTGGAGAGGGACTTGGATTTATTTGGGATTGCATGATCCATGCATTCTTGGAGATGTCCATAGAAAGCATTTGTGAAGGATTCAGCATTGTGGGATGTGGTATCCACTGGCCCAGTGGGCTTAAAGGATACCATCTCAGTCTTAAGAAGAGTGAAGTCTGCTTTTGAGAAGTCTTTCACTGTGGTCTTTTGTGCTGGGGGTGGAGGTGGGATATGTATATCCAGGGTGATTAGTTTGTGGTCAGATCTCACTAGTGAGGGGTATACCTCCGGTGTGGAGCATTTTGTCCCCATGTTTGTGATGATCAGGTCTAGTATAGTATCTCCCCTAGTGGAAGAAGTGACTAGTTGTTCCAGTGCATTTGAATTTATGAATTCCAGGAACATTTGGGCTAGGGTGTTTGGGCTAGAATAATGTATCCAATCTATGTTTGGGTAGTTGAAGTCTCCCAGTATGATGGTATTTTGTGATACATTCATATCCTACAATGTCTTCAGGAAGGCTGAGAGGGGTTCCTGAGATTGGGAGGGTGGTCTGTAACATGCTGCCAGTTGTATAGCAGTTTTGCCTATGGTTAGTTGCACCTTTATGGTCTCTGATGCTTTATGCGTTGCTACTAACCTGGAGGTGTGGGTGTCCTTGATGAATATGGACACTCCCCCTCCCTTTGTGGTTTGGCCCGGGTTTTGGGGCCGAAAAGCATGATACGAGGTATAGCCTGGTAGCACTAGGGTGATCTCAGGAGCCCTGAACCAGGTTTCAGTTACTGCACAGACGTCGATGTTCTCCATACTGAGGAGTGCATCGAGTGCCTGCATCTTGAGATTTAGACTTCTGGCATTGAGCAGCATTACCCTTAGTTTTTTCCATTTTTGTTTTCTAAGGAGGTGGGTTTGTCTTTTGAGCCTTGCCTAAAAAAGGCACTATGGGGGTGGCAAGAGCCTTAGCCAATATCCGGAAGCCCAGTGGTGACAGGTGCAAGCCGTCCTTTGCGAAGCAGCGTGGCTTGTCCAACATGTCATCCCAGGCAGACAGACATTGGATCCTCTTAGAATGACACCAGTACTTGAGCCAATTATTAAAGCTGATCATCTTGTCTTTGTATTGTGGCATCATTCTTGGTGAGGGCAAGATGCTGCTCAGGGTCAGTGACATACCAACCTGGGCTACATAATCAGAGAGCTCCTCTCTGTCTCTTTTCATGTAGTCCAGGGAGGTACGTCTCAGGTCATTCACGCCAGCATGGACAATGACGGAGTCATATTTGTACTTGCTTTGGAGTGACCTGAGTGCATGTGTTATGTGGTGGATCCTAGCTCCCGATAGGCAGCTCACAGTCACCTGTCCTTGTTCAGCCTGGTAAGCGGGACATCAGTGTGTCTGACTATAGAGTCACCAATTACTAGTGTATCAGGCATGGTGTTTGGCTTTAAGGGCTGTGATTGGTTGACACACTGATTTATTGAAGTATGTGTTGCATGTGTTTTAGTTTGAGGTGGTGGATTTTTGGATGTCTGCTTTGGGAGCCTCTGTTGTTTTGGTAAGTTTTTTATTATATCCTCCGAGTATGTCTTTGTGTTTTTATGTATTTGGTTTGCAGTTGTGGTAGGTCTATGTGGGACTGGGTTTGTTGTGTGTGTGTTTACCATCTTCTCCTGTCTGGTCATGCCAGCCCTGAGTTGAGAGAGTTCAGCCTCCAGTTTGGCTATATAGTTGCATCTCTCACATGTATTTGTGTTTGTTGGGAGGAGGAGAGGGTTGTCTGTGTACATGAGACAATTGTAGCATTGTCTCAAGATACCCAGATTAACCAGTTGAACTGGAGAGGACGCCAGTAATCTACCACTCAACATGCTAGAACAGTATAAGGGAGTGTTGTGCCTTTAAGGGAAGTGGATATTCACAGGGGTGGTAGGTGGATGTAGTGCTTACTTAGTACGAGAGTGCTTACTTAGTAGAGAAGTTTTGAGAACAATTGCTAGGCTTATAATATAGCGAGTAGTCTGATTATACTAAGAGTAGAGCTTCCTTAAGGGAAAATTTGAAGAGCAGACTTGGCGGAGCCAGAAGAAGTTTAACCTTGTTTAACCAGAGCTGCACTATGCGCACAATCACGCAAAACCACGCAAACGCGGATTTTAAACAGGGAACTACAAAAGAGCTAGAAATGGTCCAAAACAACCAATTACTACAGCTCTTGTGCTGAGGTCACTTCCTACAGGGACAGGTAGGCTGCTCAAGGCTCCCCACTCCCACTGGTGAGCAAAGAAACTTCCTTCTATCCAAGTAAGGTAATGGACAACACAGGAACTACACCACAGCCCAGAATACAGCAATGCCTGTAAACTGGTCTAAACTAGTCAAGGAGAGGCGGGAAAACAAGGATTATTTTTTGTTTTTTTTTGATAGAAACACACAGAAAATGCAGAAACAGAGATAAATCAGTTACACAGGCTAGCACACTTTAGTGGGCAGCCTCAACAGTTAAATTAAACAAACAAACAAACAAACAAACTTTTGATCAAATTCGACTAAAAAGTAACTTTAAGTGCAGATTTTAAAATAATGCAGCAAACAGCTAAAAAAACAGTTTAAGCTTGTTTAGGTAAGCTAGAGAAGCTATTCCAAGCAAAAAAAACAGCAAAGATACTTAAATCCAGAAAGTAGTCGCTCATTTTGAGGTCTGAGCATGTGAAAGGCTTTGTAGCCTTGCACAGCCATGGTGATCTCTGCACCCTTGAACCATATCTCAGTGACTGCACGAATGTCAGCACCTTCCAAGATGAGGAGAGTTTCCAGGGAGTGCAGTTTACTGTTTAGGCTCCAAGCAATTAGCAGAATTACCTTGAGTTTGTCTCTAGTGGATTTCTTTACGTCAGAAATTGTGTTGTTTTGACATTGCCCAAAAAGGCACTATGGGAGAGGCAAGTATCTTTGCCAGTATGCAAAAGTCATGAGAAGACAGGTGAAGGCCATCTCTGGCAAAGTAGCATTGTCTGTCTAGCCTGTCTTCCTAGACTGTCAGATACTGGACCCCCCTGTAGTGACATCAGAAGCTAAGCCAATTATTGAAATCAATCATTTTTGTCAGTTTTCTCACTGGGGTAGTACACTGATGAAATAGACCATTTGCAGGCACAGCCTGTGTGTAGAAATTCCCAAAAAATAAAACAGAACACATTCATAAAGTAACCACAGAAGGTAGATACCCCCATATCCATTTCATACAAGATGTAAACAGAGTAGAAAAAAACAAATGTGAATTCATTCTAGTAATAAATTTGAGAGAGAAGCAGTAACTGACAACAGAAGGTCAAAGTAGAAGTGATGCAGGTGAGGTGGGAGTTAGGTAATGTGTCTAGTGGAAAAGCACTTGCAGTCAAGATCTTGATGGAGGTCTGAATGTGGGGAAAGAGGACACTTCTTTTAGGTAAAGGGGAAAGGTTTGCCAATGGTTGAGTGCAAGAATGGATAAGGAATGTTTGGTACAGTGGAGTTTTGTTTGGGGTACCTGGAGTGAGATAGTTAATTGGGAGACAGTGTGGAAATTGTAGCAGTGGTTTTATTATGCAATTTGGCTGCAAGAGGTGTGAAGGCATCAGAATGAAGTACTTTGAAAAGAGGAAACCCTAGAAGTAGCTCAACTCTGTAAAAGACATGTAGCCATTGGGGTGGGGGATTGGAAACGAACCAGAAGATTTTGTTTTCAATTGACTGAAGAGTGGATGAGTTTTTTTTTTTTTTTTAGATGCTGTGGCATTGATTGAGAGGCATTATTCAAGTTAATCAAGGAGCACTATTCTGCATTTTGCAATTTTGCAGCTCTAGCTGGTCTGGAGAGAAAAGGAGTTATTTTACACAACAAAAATAAAACAGAGCTGGTATTTTTTCATGGTGTTTTTAATGCAGCATTGGAAGTTAAGTGACTGCTCTAGCCATACCTCTCAATCTCTCAGAACAAGAAATCTGGACAAAGCCATATATAAAAGTGGGACAAAGACTCTAAAATAGGGATAATTAAATATTGCTCTTACAAACTTAAAAAAGTTGATAGAATAACACATTTTGCATTAGCATGAATTTTCTGAAGTGTATGAAGTCTGAAACTCAAATGTCTGACATTATTTTCTAACTTCAGTTTTTAATAATTTGCCACTAATTTGCCAGAAGAATCACCATTTTATGAAAAACAGACCAAAAATATAAGACAATCACCTGGACATTCTGCAAAATCTGTACAGTTGTGAGGTATTCTGTTTGTGAGCCAAACGGCTATTCAACAGGTTACATAGGGGTTTACTCCTAGTTTTGTGAGTTTGTTGACAATATCCAAATGAGGAATAATGTTGAATGCCTTAGCCAGGTTACCCAAGTAGTGTGTATATGACTGTGGCCACTTACATAGCTTTGTTGACTTTCTTGAAGAAGTTCATCAGATTGAGCAGGGTGGGAGGGTGGCCTAATGGTTAAGGTGTTTGCCTTACAAACACAAGGTACAGTGTTTGAATCTCACAGAGTATAACTGGCTAGGCTTAAAATGTCTTGCAAGGGCAGTTAGCCTAGTATTAACTTATGAATGTACTAACCTATGAATAATCGGCCTTTGACAAATTCAGACTGTGTTGGATATAGTGTCTCAAGATTTCCTAGTCAGACGTATACATCTGTAATTGTCTGGGTCAGTAGATGTCCCACACTTGTGCATAGGGTAAACTGTTACATTCCCCCATTCATTAGGCATAAGCCAGTTTGGAGGCTAAGGCTGAACAAGGATCCTAAAGGGCCATAAATATTATGTTTTATGGTATTCTGGAGGCAGCCTGAAATATTTTCACGGCCCATGGATACAATATTTTTTGCTTTGGAGATCACTTTGACGACTTCATTGCTAGTAATATTTGAGGTAGCTATGGTCAAGGTCTTTGGAGGTGTCAGAGGGGAAAGTGGGTGAAAACTGTGTCTAAATTTGTCTGTTGCTAGGTTTGCAATATTCTCCAGCTCTGTATAAGTGATTCCATTTACAGTTATTTCAGCACACTGATGTGTGTTACTTTTGAGGTTGCATGCATAGCTGAATAAGGCTTTATGGTTGTTCTTTGCCTGTGTGGCTATCTTTAGCTCACTTTTTTTTTTTTTTTTTTGAGATTCGATAAGACTTCTGATTTGCATATTTAGTTTGATGATGCAGTCATTTTCATAAACTTTGTAATCCATAGTGTGGCCACAGTGTTCATATACCTCACGTCTCTGACTTGCGCACATCATGCATGCTGCAATTAACCTCGCAATGTGTCACTATGTACCACATATTCTGTGGATAAATTGCAACATATGTCTTTACATTGTATTCACTTGTTTTTCTGTGCTTCAAATTCTTAGCTACAAGTATATTTTGTGTAATTTATAATTATTATGCTTGGGGAGGCTGCCTTCTTCAGCCACCCTAGCCACACCTCTACTGCTAGATATGTTATTAAATGATTTTCTGCAACTGGACTGTTATGAATCTTAGAGTTAGTTAAATAACTTATCTAATACAAGAAAACAATACACAGTGGTTATTTCCCTTGTCAAGATGTCAGAGCCAGCAATTAATAGTGGACTGTTAAGAGACTCTAAGTTCATGCAGATTGGATTTAATATAATTTCATATCCACCACTACATTCATGTAATACAGCTACATATCCACCAGTACATCCATGTAATACAGCTTCATATCCACCACTACATCCATGTAATACAGCTACATATCCACCAGTACATCCATGTAATACAGCTTCATATCTACCACTACATCCATGTAATACATCTACATATCCACCAGTACATCCAAGTAATACAGCTTTATATCCACCACTATATCCATGCAATACATCTACATATCCACTAGTACATCCATGTAATATAGCTTCATATCCACCACTACATCCAGGTAATACAACTTCAAATAACCACTACATCCATGAAAAAGAATGCCTTTTCACTCTTCTGCAATGAACATGCATTACATTGTATAATATTACCACTGAGCTCTGTGCATTTTTTTTGCTCTTTACTATGCATTAATTTGTACATTTCTTTTCATATGTACATCTAAATGCTTTTAGTCTGCATACAAGAAAACATTTTTCTCAAGTCAGATTTGAGGCTAAAATAGCTACCCAAGCCAAAGACCAACCACCAGGGATTTTTAGTTATGCTTGTAATCACAAAAGAAAAATGCAGCAATGTTCTGAGCTGATTGTGAATGATGTTACCTACATTGAGGGTGAAGACATAGTAAACCTACTGGCCAATAAATTTAGCTCTAACTTTATCCCTCTCTCCCCTCCATCTGTCCCTCATGATATACCTGAAACTAGCTCACATGTAGGTATCACATAAGACCATGTCCTAACACAGCTATCAAAAGGTAAAAATACTCCACTGATTGGTCCTGACAATATCTCTGGATGCACCTTAAATAGCATAAAGCACAGTTTAGCCACACTCTTAAAAACACTGTTGAATCTTAGCCTGCAGGTTTTGCATCAAGTGAATGAAAAACAGCTACAGGCATTCCAATACTTAAGGGAGGACTTTCCACAGACCCAAGCAATTACAGACCTCATATGCAAAGCCATGGAAAGCCTTATTATGGAATTAATCAATCAGAACATAGGAAACCTCCAAACACTAGACCTGTCTCAGTTTAGATTCCTCATGGGCAGGTCATGATTCCTTAACATGGTGGATATTTTTTGAAAAGGTCACCAAAGCAATGGATGAATGCAAAATGTTACACACCACATACCTCAACCTGGCCAAATCCCCACTCAGGCATTGTAGAAAAGCTAAGTGAATTGAGAATAAACCCCTATGTCACCTGCAGGATTGGCAACTGGCTCATGAATAGGCTGCAAATAATCAAAAGAGGGGATGTTACCTCTACAAAGATGCCAGTCATCACTGGACTCCCCTGGGCCTCTGTGCTGGTACCTCCCCCGATTGGAATCTACTTTACTGAAGTAATAGCTAACACCAAAGTGCTCTGGATGACTACGTTTGCAGATGACTGCAAGCTAGGAGCAGTCACTGACTCTCCAAATGACTTAACCATCCCACAGATAGGTTTGTCTCAAATAAATAACTGCTGTCAAAATTCATGGTCTGAGGTTAAATGTCAACAAATACATTATTGTAGCATTTGGAAAGTCATCTACCCCAGGGAGCTGCCACATTGACAATACACCCCTAAGATTTGAATCAGTTGTTCAGGATTTGGGAACTTATATGTGCTGTGATGTAATTTTTGTCCAACATGTGTCTATTGTTGTAAGAAAGTCCTTTTACATTGCAGATCTTATAAACAAAGGGATTATGTCTAGATCTAATGATGTCATTGCACCCCACCCCCTTACTCAGCCTTCATTAGGCTACCAGTCATTGAATATAATGCCTCCTTTGGCATGTATCTGTCCAGACACATGTTACAAATGGAACACCCACAGAGACACCTTGCTAAAAGGATACAAGTCCTAAACAAGATGTCCTACATCAAAGTTCTGTCACTATACTTGATGACATGTGTCTGGCATACAAGCCATTTTCTGAGTCTTTACTGATGGAATTACTGCACATCAGCAAGTCAAATGGCATTAGAAATGCTCAGTTTAGGGATCAAAAACTCTTCTTCAACATTAACAGAACAATTTGGAGAGACAAAGTTCATCTGTGTCTGTTTTCAAATGCAACTTAAATCTATGGATGGGAAACAGAAAATTTACCCCAAGACTGCCCCATGTAGTATTAATGGACAGATGTAGCTCCTAAATGCTTTATCCCTTGCATGGGTCCTCTTAAATTATGTATGGTATGATTCTAGGTATTCTCATTAGGGATAATATATAATTATTGACCATAGGTTGGGTAAGGCCAATCTATAACCAATTGGGATAGGTTATTTCAAACGTAAAAATGGAAATTGGCTAGGCCTAAAATGCTCCTCAAGAGCAACTAGCCTAGTTCTTATCTATGAACTACTTATACATAATATGGAAAAAAATGATTTCTTATTCCCTAGGATATTAGCAAGACCTTGTGACAAAATCCTATGAGGTTCCCTTTGTTATTGCATGATTCATTCTGTCAACAAAGATTCTGATCAAGGTAGAAACAAATAAAGACAACTAATGCTGATTTCAGAGTCATGCAAAAGATGGGCTGAATAAATGCATGTGTGAGTATGTGTGGATGATGTAAAAAAAAACAAGAAATAAAATCAGTGCACCTTATTCCAGCCACAGCTACGTATAATGTTGACTAGAAAGTTTGAGATATATTGCTCAGAAAATTTCAGCTGCTGCATACATAGACTGTCTGCTTCCAAAATCTGTCATAGGCTGTCTGGTCTCATCCCACCTGTCAATCTCATTTCCTTATGTCACTCATCCTACTAATATTCTGAACATCCTGTGCCTTGTAGTTATAATAATCCCAGGTACCAATATCACCGCATGAACACTGAGTTATCCTCTTAAGTAAACCTACAGATCTGCATGGGGTTAGCAAGGAAAATCACAAATGATGTATATCTGTCTCCTGTTCATTTCAACTTTTTCACTGTAGATATTAAAGCATTGCCTCTTTTACCACTGTTATCTCTACCTCTGCTATAAGCACTACCGCCAGCTAATTAAACATTGACCCTGACATGTGTGGACTGGTGGGCTTCGTATGTGTGCCTGGGTCCCACAACTCATAAACAGTTTGGTTCCACTTCTCTGCTTCTTAATAATCTTTCTAGGTGTTTGTTTCAAAGGTAATAAACTTCTTTATTTATGTGAAATCCTGCAGTGGTTTTCCTACTAGAGCCTTTATAAGTTCCGGTTCTGCTTTCTGTTTTGGGCTTTTGTTGACCATCAGGGTGCCATATGACAGAATCCTCATACCCCACTGAGTCCTGCCTCATACTCTTTCATGTTAGCTTGCTCTTGTTAATTATAAAGTTTGTCTAGCTGATTGTATAAAATACATCAAAATGCGAAATGTTATGCATTGTCTTCAAGATCTCTAATCTGACAAATATATCTTTATTACCATTATATTTGTAAGGAAGAAAGTTACAGCTACAAAGTCAAGTTTTCTTCCTCGATAACTTCTTAGTTATTTTCTTTTCTGGCAACTTCTACTTTCAGCAGATTGGCAGTGCAATGATTTAATGCTGCACAAAGGAACTAAACAATCTTTATTTACTGGAAAATACATTAACATTTCACCCGTCCTTCCACAAATGTGAACATAATCTTGGTGAGGGCTGTTTTCCATTGCATTTGTGTGTGCTTGTGCATGCACGTGTGCACGTGTGTGTGTGTGTGTGTGTGTGTGTGTGTGTGTGTGTGTGTGTGTGTGTGTGTGTGTGTGTGTGTGTGTGTGTGTGTGTGTGTTTTCATACTAGCAGTCAGGTGTTAATATAAAAGGTAAAGACATACCTAATTAATTAAATTTATGCAGCGCAGTAGCAGCGCTATATCATCTGACTCCTTTTCTTTTAATGTATGTGCGCTTTTTTTTTTTTAAAGAATCTGTGCATAAGAGTTTTAGTTTGGGTATCCATATGCTGCTCAAACCATAATAAATGTATTGTAACAATGTAACATACCACTTGATCTGATGAGGTATATATGCATTTTTACTGTTTAGCATTTCTGAGTCTTAATTATGCTTGTACTATGTGCGCCTTATAAATAACTTTATAAAAATGTTACACTTAGCCACTGTATTGTCAGACTGTCTACAAGACAAATCAGATGTAATAGCAGTGAAGTGGCAGGCAAACATGAGAGGGGTAGATTGCAGTACACTATACCCTGCGAATAGAAACTGGCCCTTCAGATATGAAATGTCACCTCAGCCCTTGGAATGAAACAAAGAATTTGTATGAGTGACTGAAAAGTAAAAACAAAAATAAATAATTACATTAGATAAATAAATAAAATATGAAGCATGACAGGTTCAACAGGGAAATATCTTTTATTGTACAAATCATTATAAACATTTTCATCTACGTCTCACTTTTTGACATGTTACAATAAGCATGTCAAAAAGTGAGAAAGAGAAATAAGGTAGCTTACATGTCCCAGTCTGGCTTCAATCCTATCATAAATGGACTAGAACTTATTTTTACAACCAATGAGCACAGAGACAACATTTTATAGTGAGCATCATTAAGGGTCAAAGCATGGCTAGAGAAGGGGACAAACCCTCATAAAATGAATAAGTTCCCCATGTTTTATGTAACACAAAAAAATTATTGGTACAAATTAGCAAAAGACAATTTAAATAAAGCATGAATTGAACTGAAATTTTACACTAGATGTTTGAATCTAAAATATTTTAAATCGATGTGTCTGAGTTTACTAGTGACAGTTTGAAAAAGAAAAACTTGTTTTAATACAACACAGAAGATGTGCATGGGATGAGATTTGAATCTTTTTGTAGTCAAGAAATTGGGCCAGAACTGTTGAAATCCCTGAATGCACTGTTTAATTCCTTATGCAAAAGAGAAGGGTGTTGCATATAAAGACTACTATTTATTTTATGGGAATGGATAAAAAGGGGTGGAAGTCAAGTTATCATGGAACAGACTAGCTTTGTAACAGCTATGAGTATGTTGCTGAATCGTGCACACAATTGTCAGGTGGACAGAGTTTCTGAAGGTAATGATTTATACAAATGTGTAATGATTACCTGTAAGACATAATAATTAAGACATAATAATTAATGATTTAATTACTATAGATATGAAATGTTTTGAAGGTAGATTATCCAAGGATGGGTGTGTCATTCGTCATTCTCAAAATATGCAAAGGTGTATCATGTATTGCACTTTGTCCAATATGGCTGCTTCAGGCTTGAAGACAGAAACTATAACAATGCTCATAGATAACAACAAATGTTGCAACATATCTATCCAAGAGTGACTTAAGTATATGGTAATGTCTTACCTTACAGATTCCTGGTAATTTTATCTAAGTTTGTTAATGTTAACAGTGATCAGTCACAGTAATATGTTAATATTATAATATGTTAATATTTTCTTTCTTGTTAAGCAAGACTACTTACAAATTTCTGAGGTAGTGATGGATTTAGTGTGCACACATTGACCCAATGGGAAGACACCTGTTTGTATATCACCAGTGCATTTCGGAAAGTGGCATTTATGGTCATTATGATGTTTTTTTTTTTTTTTGTATGGAAAGATGAAACACTGTTTAAAAGTTTTGTGGAAAAACTTATTAACTGAATATCACAACTGATTTTCTTAATCATAATTTACTAGTACTATATCTCATGACGGAGTTTGAATATATTTGAAAATTATTGTTGAACAATGATCTTTGACATCTATTATTTATAGAAAAGAGGAGTTCATACATGGATACCTATGTGACACCCCCCCCCCAATATGAAACGGAGAATCCTAAAAAAATAATTTGTATGGGCTTCTAAACTAACCCATTTCAGATACTGGAGTTCTTAAAAATGTTAGAGAAATCAAACAAGGAATTCTGTGAAATCTTACTGTCATAGCTTTAAGAAATATCGACTTCAGTCAAGTACTGAGTTCACAACCTAAATGAAAAGGCACAAAACTGGAAATCCTATTTAGAGAATTGACATGATGGTCAAATAAGGGTGATGCTGAAAAGACTCAAATGTAGATATAAATGTGGTGCTTTTCCCGAGTGTACATTCAGAAGGTTCAGTAATTTATGTAACTTATTGCTTAAAACTTTTCCTGTAAAATATCTTTTTAATTGCAGTTGTAAATTTGATAGCCACATGGCCTTGTGCACACAATGCAATGACTTCTGCACTAGAAAAATGGTGAAAAGTTCAAAAAAGAGAACATAATGCATTATGCAGATAGTATGCAATGAAAGAATTTTATAAAGTTCATCTTTTCAGTATTTAGCACTATACAGATACATTTATGTGGGTTATGGTAATATTACCTTAGCCCAGGCCATAGTAATCTGCAGAGATTTGCTAAAACACAAATCCTGAATCTTACCAGGTTTGTTTATTCTTATTCCTAGCATTAACGTTTTGAAAAAATAAAATGGGCTGTGTTACACAACTCTCATAGGTTATCACACTATTTTAAGGACTTTTCCCTAATTGTGCTAGAAGAATCAACACATATATAGCAGTTACTAGCTGCACTGTGTTCCTCCCTGTAATAAGAGCAGAATTATAAAAGCAGCCCATGGATTACATGCAGCATGTATAAAGTGAAACATTTTGGAGCATTAGCTTGGTTTTTTCTTTAAGTTTTGTTGTTATTTTTAATGAAGTATGTGACTTACTGTAGTTAAATTAAACTTGTATAATACCCACATGCCATTTATTATCTGCATTGTATTTAGCAAGCACCATTGTCCAGATTAACACCTCTCTTTTTCAAATTTTGGGCTGTGTTCTACTGAACTGCTATTCACTGAGCAACTACACTAGTTCTGTTTAGCCGGATAGTCCAGACTGTGTTAATCAGACTGTTTGCATTCACTGCTATCAGGGCAAAATATCACACACACACACACACACACACACACACACACACACACACACACACACACACACACAAGATTAGGTGGAGTAGAAAAAGATGGATTTGAAATGGTTTACATAAACTGTTGGGCTGTGCAGTAACTGACAGTGGGCCTGACTCTGTAATGTAAGCTATTTAAAAATAACCTGGGCAAGTTAAGCTACTATTAAACAAAACAATTTATCACCGACAGATTCATAATGGTATTCATTATGAATGAAAATTATACATGGATGGGTATATAAAATGTACTTGCTGCAGCCCAGAAAATACAAAATATAAGATTATATAATGCATTAAATTAAAACTGCACTTTAAGAAATTAGCATTGCAAACACATCTGCTGATGCTTTAGTCCCAGCTACAGGAAAATTTTTGAAAACCATACATTGTCTGCTTTTTTGTAATAGCAATACTTAATGGCATAAATAGATTGTCAAATAGTGAAAAATGGTTTTGCCTGCACCTGAGTGACATTACTCTGAAACAGAAGAAAGAGTCAACACACTGAGTCTGTGAAAACTGGTTTGAGATCTACTCTCATCAAAGTGATTACATTGCTATTTACTTGTACAGATAATTTTTTTTTTTTAATTCAAATGGTACAGGACTTGATTTCCCTTCACCGATATCTGCCCGCTGTGTGACCTTGAGCAAGTAAATAACAAGGCAGGGTTTGAAATTTAAACTTGGCCCGTCAACCTCTGGCTTTACTATTTTTGTATTCTGTTTCTTTGTTTTTAGAAAGATTTTGAGGCACCTTCCGATTCAGAGACATGGGCTAGTGTCAAAGTAAACTATCGTCCTTAAGTACATGCAGCATATCAGATCAACTGAACAGCAGTTTCAGAGATGCGTGTAGCTGCAATGAGGAAGACAACATTACTGACTAATTTACATTTCTCTGAATAATCCAAAATTACCACCAGTACTAAAAAGTGCTTTTAGTGGTAATTACCATGTGTGGCCTGTGCATCACGTTGACACAGGCAACCCCACATTCACTCTCCCACACACCTGCAAGCATGCTGTCAAACACATAAACACACACACACACACACACACACACACACACACACACACACACACACACACACACACACACACACACACACACACACACACACACACACACAGAGTAAATCTAAAAATAAAATATAATGCCATAATACCCAATTCAACTGTTAGTTAACATGCTTGTTTTAAGCCTAGCTATATTAACCCCAAATTTACTAAAATATTGCTAATGTGTGTCAATACAACAAGGCATTTTACAGTTATGATATAGGTTTATATACATCATGCATTCATAGCCTGCCCCTCTCCATTAGAGCTACATTCACCAACCAGTGGTAAATTTGTGATTTCCCATCAGTTGTTCCAAGGTCCATTTGAATAGGGTTAGGGATGACCTTTGCTTCATGTGAATGGAAGCCTTTTTCCATAAAAGGGGTAATCTTTGAGATAGATACCTGTCCCTTCAACATGTCATGTTTATGCCGCAATTTAGGTTTAGCTCCTTAGATAGGGTTTTCCTAATGCCATTTGTTTTGTAGATGTGCAACAGATTTAAGTGTGGGATGAGTTGATACTTTGTATTCTAGGTGTAGTTCACCATGCAGCATTTTCTAAGAGACTCAGTACAGGGACTTAAGATGATATACACATGACTTCTTGTTTGTTCCTTGTATTCTTTTTATGAGGAACCTCTATGGTCTTTCAACCTGTTGCAAGTGCCTGGTCAGGTACATGTCAAAGGTCATTTACTTGATAATTGGTCTGATGAGAGCCAAATACAGTGGAGCAGTGACCTCCTTGGACCTGTAAGCCATGCCCTTATTATAAGTTGTGCAAAGCAGAGTGATGTTTCCTCACCATAGCAGATGTGGTGGTCAAAGATCAGGTTACTGTCAATATACATTTCTGGATTCCTGGCCACAGTGTCTGCTTTTAGGGGTGTAGTGGTAATTTTCTTGTCACACACTACTTTGAACAATTTGGTTGACTAAACAGATGATTGACAGTGAGCAAGATCACACAATTCTTGGGGTTGGAAAGTATGTCATTTCCTCAATATTGTAGTCTCGGAGTTAGCATATATACAATTAGCAGGGGATGTGGTGGGAGCATGGGTGCTTACCTACCCACACACAAAAAAATTATAAAAGTTTTTTTTCTTTTTTTTTAATTTTATTTTGTCATGGGATGAGGTTAGCACTCAGTGCATATGTACTAGCATATCAACATTCACTTTGTCAACATTTTGTGTTTAACGTTAGTTATGTTGGTCTGTTGATCAGCTTAAGTAGAACCATATATTTATAGATGGGGCTATATTAACTCCAGCGAATGGCTGTTCATTAAACACAATCCAGCGAATGGACATTCATTGAAGGTTCACTTCAGAGAACGTTCTGCTAAGGGAAGGGAGTTGGGTGGCCAACAGTAGGAAATTTGCACTTTTCCCCACTGTAGTGCAATATCGGAGTTGGTATATATAAGTAAGGGGGTGGAAGTATAGCCCCCCACCCTGGTGAGTTTGATATATATTTATTTATCTGTCTATATTTATATATATCTGACTAGCTTGATAGTAAAGAAGATGAATGTTTATTTGCATATGTATGTTTGCATGTATTTTGACTGTCAGCAAACAAATGGAATGTACATTTATATGTGTGCATGTAATTCAAATGTCAGAAAAGTACAGAAATATATTCAATTTATTTTTTTGATTTGTTTTGTGTGTGTGTGTGTGTGTGTGTGTGTGTGTGTGTGTGTGTGTGTGTGTGTGTGTGTGTGTGTAACAGTCCTATAATATCTGAAACAGTTTGTATTAACTCTCAAAAATCTAAATAAAAAAATCAATCAATTCAAATACTATTACTACTACTCCTAATAATAATAGTAATTTGACAGTGGTACGCAGTATGGTTGTTCTTGTCTGTTTGAATCTTAAAGAAGTAGTCTTGGGGACCTGCTAGCAAAACAAAGCTAAAAAATAGCCATTGATCGTTTCATCTGCAATTAATGAGCTCTTAATAAGAAGGACGTTTTGCATTAGTTTTATTTCCTAAGTGATAGTTTCTCATATCATGTCTCTGGACAGTGACTTCATATATTGTAGCAGTTTTATTAATTCTGGGATGTGTGCCAGAGTAAAGCAATTCCATGTTTGTCTTACAGAGTTGTGACTTTCTAACTTTTTTTTTTTTTTAATTACAAGTATTTTGTCCCTTTTAATTCACGTTATCCTTTATACCTTGCACTATTCCTTTTTTGCCAAAAGTTCAGTAGCTCTCTGTTCACATGGTCCTCATGAGTAGGCCACTTCATTAGAATGTATGTTGTCAAAATGTTCATTTGCAGATTGCAGACTAGATGATATCCAACTCCTTGAAGAACAGATTCATAATCGACAGAACTTAGTGCTTGACTGTTTTAATAATTAGGAGAATACCCAGGCAAAATGGCATGGTAACGTGTGTCTGTGTATACACACACGCACACACATGCACACACACACGCACGCACGCACACACATGCACACACACACGCACGCACGCACACGCACACACCGCCGCGCGCACACACGCGTGCACACATTCGCACATACACATATAAGCACATATATAGACACAGAACTAAAATATATGCATAACCCAAAACACACGCACATCTATTGAAAACATATATAAACAACTTAAAGTTCACACTTATCTTGGGTAAGTACTGTTTATGGAACAGAACTCTACTAAAATCCATCCAGCACTAATACCAATATAACACACCTTTCACACTGCCTGCTCGAAGCATACCTATGTACAATCTTAGCTGTCTTCTCCTAGAAAATAAAAAGCATCATAGACCACACTATCATCCACATAAATCTCCACCTACACCAAACACTCAACCAGTCACTCCAAGTCTCCAGCATGCACAAAAATCCATACCTACACTAAGCACTCCTGTCCCCACTGCCACCAACCCACGCATTGCACCAAGCAGTCTTAGCCCTATAAATACCAAGAACCAGACTTATGTTTTCATCAATCATTCCCACTCCTCTGTCCATCTATTTGATGACTTGTTAAACCAAGCACTTCTACCCATAAGCCTGCTGAACAGTTCACCTGTCACCTGTCACTCAAAACCATAAAAAACTACACCATTCACAGAAATTTCTACTTTAAAAAAATACCACTCAAATCCCTAAGCCAGCATACAAAAGCTCATTCACAGCCTCAGATGCACAGTTTCACTACTTTAAAAGAATGCGCTCTTTTCTAGAGAGAGAATGCAGTACTTGTATTGTAATAAGACCATTCACATGAAAATTGTCAATGCCTATGTTTAATTAATGGATATGTACAGTTGATGAGAATGCAAATATGAAGGGTATTTGCCAGACAGGGAGGCTATTGACACAATGGTTACTGATGTTTTGGACTACACCAGTGAGAACATTCTCAAATCTATATTGGGTTATCTGCAAAATAATCTGAAGACCAAATTGCATTTTTATTTTCTTTTTCACACTGCTGTTTTGAAACTAAAGGCCATTAAGTTGATTTAGTCTTATTCTACAAATTATGGTAGGTTGACAGCGTTGACAGGTGTTAGTCACTGAATTCTGTGATCTAGCCCATTCAAGATCGATTTATGGTATAGATTAAGCTATAAAAGCTAAACAGATGTATACTGATTGGTTCATTTAAGTGTAATGTATTTGTGCTCTAGATGTGCTAGAATAGCCTTGCTAGTGACAGCATGACCGTAATGTAGGAAACAAGTAATGAATCTATAAATATATCATTACTTAGCAGATGAAACTGGGGAAATTTACATCTAGCTATCACACGATCAATACTGGTGCCCTCTAAGGACGTGTGCTCTCCTCGCTGCTTTTCTCCCTCTACACTAATGACTTCACCTTTAAGGACCACTCTGTCAAACTTATTAAATACACAGATGATACGGCTATCATTGAGCTCATCAGGAATGGTGATGAGTCTGCATATAGAAGAGAGGTTGATCAGCTGGCCCTTTGGTGTAGTCAGAATAATCTGGAATTGAACACTCTTAAAGCTGTGGAGATGACAGTGGACTTTAGGAGTGGTATTGCAATATTGTCCCCTCCTTATATTTAATACTGCTGTCTCAGTTGTGGAATTCTTCAAGTTTTTAGGATCTATAATCTCCAAAGACTTGAAGTGGGAGACCAGTGTAGGGTACATCATAAAAAAGGCACAACAGCAAATGTTCTTTCTGCAACAGCTGAGGAAGTTCAGCCGCCCACAGGAACTGTTGACTCAGTTCTATAAAGCAGTTATTGAGTCTGTTCTTAGCTCATCCATAACAGTGTGGTTTGGATCTTGTCTAATTATGACAAAAATAGGTTACATTCAATAGTCAGGTCTGCCAAAAATATCACTGGCGCTAGTGTGACCTCCTTACAGGAACTGTACTATTTCAGAGTCATGAAATGGGCAGGGAAAATCATCACTGACCCTTCACATCCAGGTCATCATCTTTTTGAACTATTACCTTCAGCCAGGCATTATAAATTAATACTGTACATACCCATCAATTAAACATAGTAGATATAAGAACAGTTTTTTTTTTCCATGGGCCATCAAGTTCATAAATGGTTAACTCAGCTTGTTAGGCTTGGGTATTCTTTTTCCCAAGACTCTGAGGATTCTGCAGTATTGTTTACATATTGTCAATACTTGTTTCTTTCAGAGTTTAATTTAGTATTTCTTGCACTGAGTTGCACTTTGCAATTTGTATGTTTATGTATATGTATATTTACTTTTTTGTCTTGTTCTTAATAGTTGCATGTATTTTGTTTGTCTTGTTCTTAGTTGTATGTATGTCATTTAGGTAATTCATATTTGGAGAGTCACTGAAACCAGAGACAAATTCCTTGAATGCATGAAACTTGGCCAATAAATGTGATTCTCATTCTGATTAACTCCTGAGAAATACTGTGGAAGTACATATGGAAATAGTTTTAACAAACTCTCAGTTACTGTTGTTAAGACTGCATCAGAAGCCTTAAGTCTGAAATCAATGTGGGTAAAATACTTGGAGACCAGTAATTATATCTAATTTCTGCAGCTATTCAGTGTAAAGTTTATTTGGCTCTAGCAGGTATTATAACAGAGTTTAACAGTCGGGATTTGTCATATGCCCCTAAGGCAAATCACCGATCATATCTTGTTTAATTCCAGCAGTACAGATTTAAAGTCCATGCCCTAATGCATAACTTAATGTTTAGAAGTGTGTGGTTCAGTAGACCATAGCCCATTTACATCACATATAAAGTGGTGACATCAGTTTGGATGGCTTATTAGAGATATTAAGAATTATAACTGTTTTGAAAACAATTAAAACTGTTTTGAAAATAACTAAATGACATATTTTTTTTTATAAAAGCTGAGTTAACACTGTCAAATGATTTTTCATCACTATAGCTAAGTGCCAATAAAGAAATTCAAATGATCTTATGTAATATTTTTTTAACTTGCTTATGTGGTGTAAATTTACATTGGTCATATTAAATTGTATTATTTAGTGTGAAATAAACTACATTAAGAGAAAAGGAAGAAAGTAGCTTAAATATGCAGAAATAAATTAAAGGCAGTATTTGCAGACACAGTGTGCAATTTGTAGAGATGGTATAAAAACTAAATTAACTACTGAGAAGTTCAGATGCTGTTTGAAGTCCCACAGTAACGGAACAGCTATGCAAAATAAGTCAGAGCACACATACAAAAGGAGACTGTAGGAGGCATGAGAGTACTCATAAAAATCTGTGTAATATTGTCATCAAAAGCAAACTCATGCAGTTCTGCTGAAATGCTGACATGCTACTCAGTATATCATGTTGGATAACATATTCAGCCTATGAAGTGTGATACCAGTCATTAATTCTTAAAATCTCGGTAGTAATAAGGCCCATCTCGTGGTACTCCCACAGGACAAACACAAATGTAAGGTCTACTGCAGTTGCTATCCCATGTCTTCAAAAACAATGGCCACAATCAGATAGTCATAAAGTCCAGAAATATATAATCTGCATGCTGCCACATAATATCACCCGTGAAAACTACAAATTTATGAAAAGCATTTGAAAAGGCTGCAGACCAACCACAACAATGATGGACATTGTAAATGGCAGTAGTACATAGCAATGATTATGAAAACTTATGCTGAACATAGTGAACATACATTTATTTATTTATTGGCATTTGTTGACTGGGAAAGTCCACTGGGCCAAGCAGAGCCCATTTTCAGTGCGGGCCCAGGGAGAAAACTCCTGAAGAGAGACAAATAGAATATATAGTACATAACAAGGCACACATTTGAGTATATACAGCACAGTGGGAGGAAAACATTTCTTAGCAGAAGTACATTTAGAATATATACAAACAATAAAGGAATTACAAAGTACAACTATAGCTGACATAGTAGTTTGGGTAAATATAAAATGCTTAGCACTTGGATAATGTCTGAGATATAGAGCTAAGAAAGACTTTAAGAGGCTGTAGCAGTGATGTTGCAGATATTGTTGTATATAAGAGGAAAATGAATGGAGAAATATGGGGAGCAATATATAAGAAGTTGTAAATTATAACAGTAGAGGAAAGAAGGGTGGGAGTGATAGAGATGGAGAGTAGGAGCGATGCTCTGTAGTAGTAATGGGAAAAGAGAGACAGAGATTCTGAAGAAACGTTAACATACTTGAGATAGGTATATAGAAAAGTGTGATCACAATGAACAATAAGGGGAGTGCTAAGAAGGCACCTAGGTCTTATTAATGGACAAAGGAGGCATATTGCAGTTACAGATCCAGTTGGAGTGAAGGTGTGTGCGTAGAGTAGTTTTAAAGGAGGCAGAGCATTATGTTGTGCAAATGGCTGGAGGAAGGCTGTTCCAGATTTTAGCTATTACCCAGGAGTATAGTAGCTGACTAGTGTGTAGTTTAGGTTTCTGAATTTGGAGGAGGATTTTTTTTTTTTTTTTTTTATCTTAGAGACCTGTTGGGATTATAATGGGAGAATACGGACTCTAGGGCAGGGCAATCCTGTGGCTTATTAAGTAATTTGTGTGCGGTAGTTAATTTAAAGATAAGTTAAACAGTAGGGGAAGTCGAGCCAGTTTAATGTTTTTAAGAGGGATGCAGTGGTGTGTGTAGTGGTGGTTGTTTGTTGCAGATTTTGCTGCCTTGTAACATATTTCTAATTTCTTTTTTATGGAGGATTGTAGGTTGGTTAGTAATGGGGCACATTACACTAGAGAAAAAAGTAGATAAGTAGAACCAAGTACTTGTTGTGTGAGAAGGGAGAGGACATTTTATTTAACATTTGCTTACTGGGAAGGTCTGACTGGGAACAAAGACAATTTTCAGAGGAGGCCTGGGGAGAAATGCTCTAGACGAATGTCTTTGAAACGTGGGAGGAAACCGGAGCACCCAGAGAAAACCAACACAAATGCAGGGAGGACATGCAGACTCTGTACAGAAGACAGTCCAGCTGAGAATCAAACTGGAGAGCCTCTTTCTGTGAGGTGACAATGCTACTGCTGTACCACTGCACATAAATATTTATGTCTGTAGAGTAGTCCCAGTTTTACTTGAGTCCTGCTGATGTTTTCTGTATGTGTAGGTCAAATTTTAGGTTTTAATCAATTATAACACCTAACAGTTTGGTTTGGGAAACTAATTCAGTGTTTGTGTTGTTTAGAGAGAATATGTGAACTTCAGATTTGTTAATGAGAGTGTTTTTCTTTGCCATGAATATTGTGAGCTTGTTTTTATTTGGGTTTAAAGACAGGCGGTTATAGTGGAGTCAAGTCTCTACAGCAGTAAATGCAGATTGAGCTATTTGCTACAGATGAGCTGAGTTTTCAGCAGAGCAGATTATGGTAGAGTCATCTGCGTACTGAACAAGAGACCCTTGTTGAAATGATAGGTGGATGTTGTTGATAAAAATATTAAACAGTAGGGGTCTTAATATGGAGGCTTGGGGAACACCGGTGGGGTTATAGATATATGGGGATATAGAGTGTTGCCATTTTACAGCATGTTCTGTATCAGACAGGTAGCTTTTGAACCAGCTGAGAGCTGGAGTAGATAGTCCAATGTTAGAAAGCTGGGAAAGGAGGCGTTTGTGAGAGACAGTATCAAAGGCTTTAGATAATTCCAGAAGCAGAGTGGAGACAATCTTCCCTGAGTCACAGGGCTTTATTAACTAGGTCCATAAAGGATATATGTACAGTTGAAGTACTATGGCCAGGTCTGAAACCATTCTGCCTTTGAGAAAGGATTTGATTTTTGTGAAGGAATTGTAGAAGTTAAGTATATGCACATTTTTCAAGGAATACGGAGATGGGGGATAGGATAGCTTTCAAGCAGAAATTGGAAATATCTGTTAAGGTAATTCCTTTGTGGAGATGTAATATGTATGCCTTTTTCACAGAGTTTGGTGGTATAGGATTCTTAGATGGATCTATTGATGAGAATGGCAATTGTGTAAGCAATAGCATCTGCAGTGATTTTTAAGTATTCTGCAGGTATGCCATCTGCAGCGTTTGAGCTGGGCTTTAATTTCAGAAAAGTTTTTTATGGTTGCAGGGATGGTAGAGAGTTTGAATTCTGGCAAGGAACTGGATTTATCTAAGTTTGTATGGGTGGATGAGGAGATATGACTATAGGAAATAGTTTAATAGTTTGGCATAATGTTTTTGTAGTAGAGGGGGGAAGTTGTGGCTGTGTATGCTGAGAGAGAAGAGTATTACATCGGAATTTGGTTGTGGTTTAAGGTTATGAGAATGTGGCTATGATATTAGCTACAGTGTCTATGAAGTAAGAGTTGAAGATGCTTGCTACTTGATCTGATGTTTTGTCTGGGTGGGGGCAAGGATTACTTTTTGTGCCAGGGTTTAGGCGAGTACTAAAGGAGGACCAGAATAGCTTTGGGTTATTTTTGTGTTTTTTGAAGGTTCAAGTAGCAATCGTTCTTGTCTTTGGATACGAGTCTTTTTATCTGGTTAGAAAGTTGCTTATACTTTAATATGGCTGAGTTGTTCTTGTGTTTGTGCCATAGCTTCCATGTTTTGTCCCTAGTTATCATTATTTACTTAGTAGATTTAGTTAACCAAGGAGCATGACTGTTTTTTATTCATTTCCTTTGGGTGGGTGCAAAGCTGTCAAATATTTTTAGAAAGGTAGTGGAAGGCATCATCTAGGAAGAGAGATTTTAGGTTATTCCAATTCATGCTTTTCATGATATTGTTGAATGTGTGGGGGTTGGATTTGTATAGGTTCCTGACATGTTTGAAGCGATGCTTTTTTTCTGAAAGGGGGATAGGCTCAGGTAACGAAGGCAGGAAGATGATCGTTTATAGAGTTAGGGAGGGTACCATCTGATGAGATGTTTGTTGTGTCTGAGGTTAGGAACCAGTCTAAGATGGTTCTCTCATTGGTTCTATTATTATATCTAGTAGGGGTGGAGATTAGTTGGGTATAGTGAAACAGATTAATATTGGTGGATGGATTTTTATGAGAAATATTAGACCAATAAATGTTCACATCACCTAGGATTATGGTTTTGTTTTTTTATGGTGTTGGAGGCCCAGGAAATTATTTCTTCTATAATAGGTTTGTTATTACCTGGTGGAATGTATAGGACTATGATAGAGAGATGTCCAGAGTTGTTAACTTTTAGAAAGGAGACCAGGATTTCAGCATTTAGGATTTGAAGGATGTGACTGGTAAATGGGAGTATGTTCAGAATATTACGGAATAGGATGAAAATGCCACCTCCTTTCTTGTTGAGTCTATCAGCCCTTATTTAACTGTAGTTGAGAGGGAGAAATTCTGAGTCTTTGATATTAGGCTTTGCCATGTTTTGATAGTAGTTAGAATGTCTGTTTTATTATGAGCTAAACAGGCATACACGTCACAGGTTTTATTGCAGATACATAGGTTCATAGATTAGCACTAGGCTAACTCCCCTTGTGAGCCATTTGAAGCCTAGCTATTTCCTCCCATGTGAGAATCAAACCCTGCACCTTGTCTTTATAAGGTAAGCACCTTAACCATTATGCCACCTCTCCCACATAACTCTATTAATGGATATAGCCTTTTTCAGTAAAAGGTGTAATGTTATAGGCCATGAAATGTCTGAAATCACAGAAAAAAACAACATGGGAACATATGTTTCTGAATGTTCCTGTTAGTTTTCTGGCTCTATCTGCCACTGCACTAAAGAATGCACCCTTGTCTGTGGTATAAGACTAGCATAATTCACAGGTTTGTAGGTACATCAGTATATACTAGGCTAACAACAACTAGGGCCTTTATAAGCCTAGTCATGCAGCCCAATTGTGCCTCACAAGTTTTATGCTTTAGACATTATATAATGAGTGATTTTTAATTATGACATGATTTACTAGCTGCCTCTCTGTCCATTAGAGATATAGGCACCAGATCAGGGGTGAATTTCCGATTTCCTATCCAATGGTCCAAGTTACATCCTATTCCAGCGAATGGGATTTCTCCTAGATAAAAATTGTCTACAACATGTCCTATTTATTTTATTTTATTTTACATTTGTTGACCGGGATATTTCGACTGGATGCATGTCCATTTTCAGCCGAGACCCGGGGAGAAAAGCTCCATGGAATAACAAATCATCATAACTTGTCACATATTACAAATAACAAATATATTATTCAAAGAGATTAGATGGGCAGACAATACAAATTACACACAGAATATTTTTTGTGATTAGAAGAGCAAACGTTATAACAAATCATCAGGTAGTGTTATTCAGTGAGAGAATCAGATAAAATTACATAGTAGGCTACCTAGCAGATTTACACATTCCAGAGACAGGTTAACCAGGCTTGATAGAGTGATATAGACAGTCTGTTCCCAGGTGGTGTTTGAGCCTAGTTTTGAACTGACCAAGTGAAGAGAGTAAGGTAATATCAGCTGGTAGAGAGTTCCATGATCTACCTACAGAATTTATGAAGAGTGAGTCACCGGCTGAGTTATTAGTTTTACATATCTGAATAAGGAGTCTGTTGGAGGAGCACATCAGTCTAGGATTATTATAGAGGGTGACAAGATCTTTAAATTCAGGGGTATTGTTAGGGTTATATATGATTTTATGGGCCATAACCAATTGGTTATATAGTATTAGACTGGATAGTTCAAGCCATCCAAGCTGGATTAGATTGATGCAGTGATGTGTCCTAAAAGGCAGCCCAGTGACAAACCTGGCAATGTGGTTATAACAGATTGAGAGTTTGTTCATGACAATCTTGTTAATATTAGAGAGAAGAGGGGATGTATACAGAAGAGTAGAGAGAAGGTGAGATCGAGCTATGGCAACTTTGGCTGGGGGGGTGTTAGGAAGGCTTTTATTCTGTAAAGTGATCCTAGTTTTTTTGTTGATGGTTTTGATCAATTGGTTAACATGTAGGTCGAATTTTAGATTAGTATCTATAATGACACCTAATAGTTTAGTGGAGATGTCAGGGGAGATTATTGTCCCATCATTTGCTTTTATTATAAAGTTAACGGCTGTAGACCTTTGTGTAGGTAATAATAACAGTATTTTCATTTTTTTAGGATTTAGAATCAGTCATTGTTGTGAAAGCCAGTTTTCTATTGTGTTAAAGGTGGTCTGGGTGGCTAACTGTAACTCTATCGGGGATGTGGCCGAGCAAATCAGGATAGAGTCGTAAGCATATTGTATACAGCTGACTTTTGGGATGACAGTATGCATATCATTGATGAAAATGGAAAATAACAGGGGCCCTAGAATAGAGCCTTGTGGTACTCCAAGGGTGTTAGGTAGTAGGTTAGAGAGTTTATTCTGCCAAAGAACAGTCTGCTGTCTACCACTTAGATAGGATTTAAACCATTGTAGGGCTTTAGGATCTAGACTGAGTGTTTGCAGGGTTAATAGTTGGTGGTCAACCATATTGAATGCCTTGGAGAGATCCAAGAAGAGGGCTGAAAAAATATGGTTATTTTTTCGATTATGGTTTATGGTGCTGGTAAAGGTTAGTAGGGCTGAGGTAGTACTGTAGTGAGGTCTGAAACCATGCTGGGTATCTGCCATGAGGTGGTTATGGATTAGGTGGTGCATGAATTGTCTCTGAATACATTTTTCCATAATCTTTGCAAGTGGAGAGAGTATAGCTATAGGCCTATAGTTGGAGAATTCAGTAGAGCTACCTCTTTTATGGAGTTGGATTACATAAAATATTTTCCAGATATTGGGAATTTTAGCTTCTTCTATGGTTCGATTGATAAGTATCGATACCGGGTATGCAATAGCATTAGCTGATTTTTGTAGTTATTCAGCAGGAAGTTGGGCAGCCGATAGTGTGGTGGGTTTTAGTTTTTTGATTAGGGTACAGATAAGTGATGTGGCGACAGGCTGAAAACTAAATGAGAGTAGGTTTCTAGAGGTGGTACTTTCTAGGCCAAGGGAGCTAGGTGGTAGTTGGCTGGCTAGGGCCTGAATTGTCTCAGTAAAGAATCAGTTAAAACTATTTTAAACATCCTCTGGAGGTTTATCAGTAGTGGCAACTGGGATGGGGGGTAGTAGTTTGTCTAGGGTGTACTAGTTTATTCTAGCCTGCCCAAAACATCTGTGGGTTATTTTGATTTTCTGTCTGTAATTTGCAGTAGTATAGTTTTTTATCTTGTAGTATGAATTTTTTAGTTTTGTTCATAAGTTGCCTGTATTTAATTTGATCTTGAGGGTGTTTAGTTGAACGCCATAAAGCCCAGGCTTTGTTTCTAAGTCTAGTCTCTTTTGAAAGCCATGGTGCAGTTTTTGCCTTTGTTCTTTTTGAGCGAATAGGTGTGTGTAAGTCAAGGATCTCAAGAAATTTATTGTTAAAGTACACAACTGCTTCCTCTAAGGGGAGGGGTTTTAAAATAGACCAATTACATGATTTTAGTTCCTGTTGGAATTTGGCTGAGTCAAAGTCTTTGTTATTTCTAACATTTCTTAGTAAGGGTTGTTGGGGACTGATAACTTTGTACTTAATTATATATATGGGATGGTGATCGCTTAGACTATCAGGGAGGGTACCAGAGGTATACAGATGGGGGAGACTATTGATGAGTACCCAATCAAGTATGCTTTCTTTTTGGTTGGGCTTACCTACCCTAGTAGGGGTGTTAATGATTTCCGTAAATGAGTGCAGGTTAATATGGGTGGTTGGGGATTCTGATGAACAGGTGGCCCAGTCTATATTGAAGTCTCCGAGAAGTAGGGTTTCATGGGGGTAGTGACTAGATATCCAGTGTAAGGTGTCTTCAAGTGTAGCTATATTGTTACCTGGGGGAATATGCATGCAGATGATATAAATACATTTACTTTTGTTAAGTTGCAGTTTGGTCACTAGAATCTCTAAGATGTTAATCTGAGGTGGTTGTACTACATCTGTGCTTAAATTCATCTCTGATGTATAGAGTATAGCTACCCACCCCCCTTCCTGGAGCACGGTCCAGCCTGTGTATGTTATACCCAGGAGGTAGTAATTCATTGTCTGTAGTGGTAGGTTTTAACCAGGTCTCTGACAGACACATAATCTCAGGAGAGTGAACAGCAAGGAGTGAATGCAGTTCATGTACCTTGTTATTAATACTTCTAATATTAAGATGACAGGTTAGGAGAGAGTTAGATGGCCTGGAAATTGTAGGTTTGTAGCTTAGGTTACAGGTAGAGGGGAAGTATGTGTCTAAGGTGGATGGGCCATGGTTGGGGTGAATGTCTCCACCAAGTAATAGGCTAGGTCTAAGCTTGGAGATAAGTTTCATGAATTTGTCTACAAGTTTGTGGTATAGTTTGATTCTAGTGCTAATTTTCCTAGGGTTGATGTGTAGAAAGTGAGAACAAGATGCTGGATATGTCCTGGTACTGTAAGTATGGTTGAAGGTGGGATGATTGACAACTTGGGTGATAGTATGGGCCTTTGGAACTTGAAGTCCTGTAAGAGACTGATTTTCATATAAGGTAAGGAAGTATGGGGCTAATAGGAGGGGTAGTAAAAAGCAGTGCAACACTGTTTGGGATGTGGCTTGAGAGATAAGAAACTGTTATACCCTTGATTGCAGTACCAGAAGATAGTGTGGTTAGGTAACTGCATTGGAAGGGGGTGGGAGGCTGCCAGATAAAAGTTGCTAGGTGCTGGTGAGATGTAGGTAGTGGGTGTGGGTGGGGAATAATTATCACAGCAATAGGTGATAGGAGCTAGTAGGTGGGGGAGTGGCTAATCAGGTAGAAATGTAAAGGTAGTGGGGGCAGGTGGCAATTGGGGGCAGGGAGGGGAGCACAGTGAGCCCGAGCATAACAAGGGCAAATGGAGAAGGGCTACTGCAAATCCCAAGGTTTTCTACTCTGCCTTAGAGCAGGTAGGTAGGTATTATGGCACTTTTTTATGCATTTAATTTTGTTAGCTTATAGGTTCAATTTATAGGAAGTGAAGTCTCTAGATTATGTCCTTTTGTATTACACTTTTTTATGTTAGTATGCTATAGGTAATACAATTTTGGGGTTGATTTGATGGTAAAATTTCAAAGATTAGAGGGCAGGGGTAAGCTACTTTTTAGGTAGGGTTAGGAATAAGCCAATTCATATTCCCTAATGAGAGGGAGAACAAGGTAAACAGAAAGGTCTAGCAGAAGAACAGCCAGAAGGAAAGGAGATTTATAACTGAGTAGAGCTCAGCAAATTCAGAAGAAGACAGAGTGAGGTACAAAAGGGGAGATCAAAAACAGAAATAACCGCAGAAGCAAGTTCTATAACTGTACAGCAAGGAACAGTCACGTAGACTACCAGGTACTGTGAAAAGTATCTATGCAGCTGACAATTGTGTAGACTAGGAATTCTTAGAGAAATAGAAACCTTATGCCAGGAGTGAGTATGGAGTGGGAGAAATATGGACAAGTGTATTGAGAAGAAGAAGACTGGGTAAAACAATGATTCCAAACTAGAAAGTACTGGGTTTAGAGAGATCTCTGGTGGGGGTTACCAGTAGTGTGCAATACATTCTAATGAAATTTACAATCATAGAAGTGTTAAATCATTAACATACATTGCAATGTTCCTGTAAACCGGCACAGACTTTTGCAGATGCAGCTTGCTGGTAGAGAGCTGCTATAGGGATGGTACAGAACTGCTAAAGGGATGCCCCACAGTGTTTGTATTGGCCCCCAGTGTAGCTGGCAACTGTAAATGGAAATAAAAAAAGAAGATTAGGAAAAGCTGATAAGGGGAGGGCTAGAGGAGGTAGGACTGTATTTATAATTGGTGCAATATAAGAACGGAGTGGAAGGAAATAGGTAAAACAGCCTAATAACACTAAAGTTATTGAGTTAAATTAAAACCCTATGCAGTAATTTGACACTGAAAATATGTTCAAACAAATAAAACAAGCATCTAGGCATATATATAGTACTCAGCTAAGATTAATGTACAATATCCAGCTTGGCCTGGGTAAAACTGTCACTGTAACATATGACAGTATTACCTATAACAGAATATATAGTACAAGGCATTACTACACTATAGCAGCTGAATGTCTGCAAACTATAAGGAATTACATTACATCCCAGTTTAAGCATATAGTAAGCAGTTAAATTAGTTCGCTGTTAGTTGGGAATACAGCTGATAAAGCACAGTATCTTCCTTTATAACAGCGATAGTTACACAATAGTTTCAATACTACAAGCTAAATGGTCAATAAAGTCACAATAAAAACAAACAAAAAAGAATAAAAAAATAAAATAAAAAAGAATAAAATAAATAAAACACAGGAGGATTTTCTTATGACCTTGAAATGCAAGGATTTCCTTGCTACCTTGGACACACGTTGGTCAAAGGCTAGGTTACTGTATATCTGATTTCTCAGATCCCTGACTAGTGAATCAACTCTTAGTTTTTTTTTTTTTTATTCATGACATTGTTCCCCAGGGTGGCTGACTTCCCTGAAGGTACTATAATCCATTTTCTTGCCACTGAATTTTAAGTCCTGGCCTTGTACCAGTCATTTGCCTGTGTTAGACTTTCCTTTAGGGTATTTGTGTCTTTGGGAGATTCTATCACTGTTCCCAGTTCGCAATCAGCTGTGAACTTGGTCAGCTAGAGACTTTCAGATTGGCTTTGACTTTCAAGAATTAGATACCAAAGAGGAGTGGGACCAGCATGGGGCCTTGAAGGATTCCACTGGTGATCGGTCTCTTTGTGGAGGTGGCCTAATCAAGCATAAACTCTTGAATCCTATCCATGAGCCAGCTAACTATCCAGGTCATTATATAGGGGATTTATACCTAATTCTGTAAGTTTGTTAGCAATGCCCATGTGGGGTATTGTATCAATTGCCTTAGGCAGAATAAGATAGGCAGTATGCACCATTCTACTCTTATTCATTGCCTTGTTGACTTTTATAAAGACGTCCACCAGGTTTAGAAAAAATGACATTCCTTTGATGAAGCCAGACTGGGATAGATCCAGTGTCTTGAGTTCTCCAATGTCTTTGTACATCATTTCCATGATAATTCCATTCTATGACTTTACAAATAAGACTAGTTAGATTAATGGGTTTGTTTCCAGGATCTGTTGATGGTCCATCCTTATGAAGGGGGATGACCATTGCAGTCCTCTGTTTATGTGCCACAAAGCCTGTTTTGAGACACTAGTTAAATTGTGACTCTAGTGGCCCTGACAGGTCATATTTTAGACTAGTTATGAGGCATCATGGGATTATAGTGGTCCACTGAGGGTGTGTTCTTGGCCATAGCAAGCAAGTAGGGTGTTTGGCTGAATAGTAAGAAATTCCTGCAGGTCTAAATATGCACTGCAAATTTCTTGGGATATGGAGGGTGACCTGTATCTAGCTAGGATATGGTTTTGGATTTTATCTATCATGATCCATGACGCCAGTGTATCATCTTGTTTAACCATCATAGATGTATGCTTGTTATCGATGTATATTAAGACACCTCCACCTTTACTCCCTTGTCTGCGCAGCTAATGGTGTAAAAGAGTGTATGATACTGAAATCTTGTAATGCTGTGGTACTGTCTGCAACTTTAAACCATGCCTTGATACTTGCATAAAATGTCTATATTTGAGGGTGAAGAAGGCTTGGAGTGAGTGTAGTTTATTTATTTTTTTAGGGTCCTTGCATTTAGCAGTAACACCTTGATGGTCACTTTATTTGATGTTGCTATATAAGTAGGTTTGTCAATTTAGCATTGCCTAAAAAGTCTGTTTGGAGGTGGATAACGTTTTACCCACTATTCAAAAGCCTAGACGGGACAGGTGCAGACCATCCCTGCCAAAGTGATATGGTCTATTCACTATGTCCTTCTATACTGACAAATACTGAATCACCTTAGAATGACACCAGAAATTCAGCCAGTTGGTAAAATCAGTCATCTTTTATTTGTGATGTGGTAGCATCCTTGGTGGGTAAATGTAATATGCTGTTAAATCCTAGGCTCGTGCCAGCCTTAGACACGTGGTCAGAGAGGTCGATCATGTCTCTCTTCATATTGTCCAGGGAGGTACATCTCAGGTCATTTACACCTATATGGACTATGATGGAATCATGCTGGTGCATATGGTGTAATGACTTGAGTGCATACTTGTTAACTGTGACCTTCTCCCTTTTTAACCTGGTTAGCGGGGCATTAGTATGTCTTACAATGGAGTCCCGTATAACTAGATTCCTGAGAAGTGGATTTGCTTGTCATATTGGCTTTGTATTTGGCACTTCACTGAGTGTGGTTTTATGTGTAGTATTAGGTGTTGCTTTTGTTTTGTGTTTTTGTGTTTGTTTATAATATGCTTTTCCAATGGGTGGTTCAGGATGTCTTTCTGGTTTGGAAGACTATATTTAAGTTCCTCAGCATACATTGGTCTGATTGTGTGCTTAGTGCTATGTGTGTGTTTCTGTGTGCGTGCAAGCGCGTTTGTGTGTGTGTTGAGCGGTATGTGTGGTGGCTGTTGTGTGTGCAATTTTGACAACATGATGTGTGCTTGATGTGAGAGTTTAGTCTCCAGTGACATTGTGCATGTAAACCTCTCACATATTGTATATATTACTTTTAAGGATTAAGTGGTTGTTAGTAAATATGAGTTAATTGCTACATTGTTTCAGGATACCCACACTCACCAAGCTGGTGGCAGAGAAGTTAGGAAATGTGTATCCATCTTGTCCAGTCCTTTAATTGGTGAGCTACAAGGGTGTGGCACACTGCAGCTTACAGAAGGCTATTAAGGGTGCTTTACTGGGGCAGACTAAGCCATAAAATAGTAAATTCTGCTAAATGTAATGGTACTGCCACTCAGCGTATGAGCTAGCTGCTTGCTGGCATACACGATTTTTGCTCTATACTTACTGCTCCTTCTGCACTAGCAGCAGCAAAATAGAAGCATCAGTCACAAGCTGATTCCTGAAAGACAGTTCCCAAACTCTTCATTGATTGGTAGTCTAGTGCTAGATGTTACAAACTTGAAAAGTAAGCTGGAAAGAAGAGAGTAATACTCTGAATACTTCAATGTGAATTAACTGAGTGGGGTGATAAAACAGAGGCTAGCATAGATTCTGAATCTAAGGGGAAGGCCTTAACTTTTTTATCTTTCAATGCCTAATACAATAAGTAGATGAGATAAGATGGGGAGGGGCTTCTAAAGATAAATTTATAGTTTGGTGCGCAACTTAAAAACCACCAAGTCATACAGATTTCTCAAAACAGGAAATTGAGTCAGTAAATAAAATGAAAAAAAAAAGACACTGCAGAAGGCAGATCTAAATGGCTAAAAAAGTAAGTGCAGGCACAAAGAAAGAAAATACAATTACTTCCCATACTTATTTTCTGGTTTTAAAAATAATTTTATTTTATTTTTATTTTTTATTTTACATTTGTTGACCGGGATAGTCCGACTGGATGCATGTCCATTTTCAGCAGAGGCCCAGGGAGAAAAGCTCCATTTTTTTATGAATAATATTAATATATGCCCAATGTGGAATGCATAATATATACAAGCCATTTATGTTATTGCACATGATGTTTTGGTGAAAAAATATGAGTATTCACTTAAATAGAAATGCATTTCAGGGATCAGGTAATGTTGCTTCTTATCAAGACATGGGGTATTATTTGCTTACATTTCATTGCTTCATCAATGAGCGGGGAAATTGTTTTTTAGAAGAGAAAATAGATTTCAGAAAACATTCACGTAACAGCTTGGAGTCTTGTTTTAAAACATTGTGACTGTAATTTAAAAAAAAAATCATGGAAAACTAAGGATCTGTATAAAAAAAAACATGTTAGATGTCAAAATGCTAGGGAGAGAAATTTTAAAGCACTTGTATATATTTTATTGCATTGGTTACTGATGGTTAATTAAATCTTGCAGGGTGGCTGCTAAGTATGTTTAAAGACAGGGTTGCTCAATTTTTAGGAATAAAAAAATCTCCTAAATACTATTAGCCTAAAACTTAAATATTTTATGACTCCTAGCCTTATCTTTCAATTTTTGTTGTTGCAGACAATGCAAAATAACGTCAGATCTTCTATTCAAAACAGCATTTTATTAACATATTACCTGCAATAAGGATTTTGAACTTTTGACTCATGTCATCTATAGGTTTATAGGTTCATAGGTGTGTACTACACTAATGGACCTGGAGCCTTTTCAAGCCTAGCCCACAGAAGTGCCCTGGCATCATGCCGCACAATGTTAGGTCACAGTGTCTCTATCAATTAGAGCCACTGGAGTGATCCCTGGGCTGAACTGTCTAGAACCCATCCACTCATCAAGATTCTCTTGAAGAGGGACAGCAAGGAGCTCTAATTGACATGTATGAGAAGTCTATTCCAGAGCATGGGCAGTCTCTGTGTGAGGAACCTGTACTTCAAGCCTGTTCTGTTGATTGTGGTAATGATGTTGAGGTCTCTGGAGCATGTGGTGCAGATGGATTGGGATTTCATTAGATGTAGCATTTCTTACAGAGCTGGGTCAGACATGGCTTTGTAAGCCAAGCAGACATTGCATCTAAGTAGACGATATGAGACAGAGAATAGCTGGAGTCATTTGAATCTGTCTGTGTAAAACATGTGTTTAATGCCTAGGATCCTCTTCGTGAGGTACTTCTGTGGCCTCTCCAGCTGTTGCAGGTATCTAGTGAGGTACATGCAAATAGGGCATCATACTCAATGATTGGTTTAATGAGGGAAGAGCAGAGAGAGGGATGATGATGTCTTTCTTCCTCCTGGATGCAAACTTCTTGGTAATGAAATGTGCCACATAGAAGGATTTCTAACCACAGTGGCAATGCGGTGGTCATAGGAGAGGTTGCTGTCAACCTGCATCCCCAGATCTCTTATAACACCTTCAGTGTTCAGTGGGCTCCCATTGATGTGGTAATTAGTGGGAACTGAGTTTTTACCAAAGGGGATGATGATGCATTTTTTGGTGTTAAGCTTAAGGCCATGGTTTCGACACCAGTCATTGGTCTCAGTGAGGCCTTTCTATAGGATGTCTGCATCACTTTGGGAGTTAATAATGGCTCCCAGCTTGGAGTCATCTGTGAAATTGGTTAGCCAGAGTCCCTTTGTGTGGGCCTGGACTTCTGAGAAGTAGATGCTGAATAGGAGAGGACCCTGGACCGATCCCTGTGGGATGCCACTCATGACTGGATAGCAGTCTGACTTGGAGTCCGCTACTTTCACACTGTGTGTTCTATCTGTGAGCCAGTTTTCAACCCACCTAGTGATATAGGGGTTGATGCCTAGTTTGGTGAGATTATCAATAATTCCTGAGTGAGGAATGGTATCAAAGGCCTAGGCCAGATCGGGGTAGGCTGTATGCACTGCCTCAGCTTCATCCTCCATCCTGGTGACTGACTCAAAGAAGTCAATCAGGGTGAGCAGGCATGATCTCTCTTTCACAAAGCCAAATTGTGTGGGGGCTATAGTTTGGAGATTTCCTATATCTTTGTTAATCAGGTCAATGATAATGCTCTCCATAGCTTTACATATCAGACTCATCAGGCTAATGGGGTAATTCCCAAGGTCTGTAGTCGCTCCACCTTTATGGAGAGGGATGCCTGTAGCAGTGCACCATTCGGTAGGAACAAGGCCTGGGGTGAGGCTTTGACTGAACAGGGCACACAGATGTGGTGCCAGTTCGCTTTATCGTTCATGTAGAACACAGCCAGGGATATTATTGAGTCCCATGGAAGCTGTAATCTTGGCCTTGGACAATGCAGCTTTAACCTTTGGTGCAGTAATGCTGGGTGCTTGGCATTCTTCTGGTATTGTGATTGGTCCTTTGGGGGGGAGAGAGAGGTAAAGTTGTAACTGAATCTGTCGGCCAGTATGTTGGCAATATCTGTTGGCTCAGTATAGGAGGTACCATTGTGCAGTAACTAAGAGCAAATCTGGATATTGCCGTGGAGGTTCTTGATATCACTATAGAAGTCTTTGTGATTGTTTTTAGTGTCTGCTGCAATTCTACTTTCATAGCTGGCTTTAGAGGATTTGATGAAGGATCTCAACTTTTTGTTGAGGCTAATAAGGGAGTTTTTCCAGTCTTGGGACGTCACCTTTTTCTGCAACAGTTTCTTCCTTCTGTTGTAGAGTTTATTAATGGCAGAGGACTACCAGATCGGCTTCCTTTTTTAGGAGAAGAGCATCTTGGTTCTGTTGGGTACAGCTAGTTCCATCCATTTATGTACATGTTCATACAGTGCATTGGTGTATGATTTGGCAATCATGCAGTTATTTTCCATTGGCATGGGTGCCATGAAGTTAGCCACCTCTGTTTTTATGAGTCCAAAGTTAGCTCTGGAGAACATTTTTAAGGTGATTACCTTTGCGGGGCGGTATGGGTGAGATGTGGATTTCCATGGTGATTTGTTTATGGTCAGATCTGACCAGGGAGGGATTGACTATTGGTGTAAAGCAATGGCCGCCCATGTTATTGATAACCAGGTCAAGGATGTTGCTTCCTCTAGTGGGGGCGAGCTGGTCCAGGGGATTAGAACTGATGAATTCCAGGAAGTGTTGTGCCAGTGTATTGGTGCTTGAGTAGTTTTTCCAGTTGATGGAGGGGTAGATGAAGTCTCCTAGTATGATAGTGCTGGGTTGGACCTTGATAAATTCCAGGGTGTTTATGAATGATAGTTGTACCAGAAGTATCTCAGATGCATTATGCTGGGCTGCTAACCTGGAGGTATACATACCTTTATGAATATGGAGACACCACCACCATTGGAGATTCAGTCCATGTTTCGGGGCCGAAAGGTGTGGAGTGAGTTATAGCCTGGTAGCACAGGAGTGCTTTAAACCATGTCTCTGTTACAGCACAAATGTCGATGTTCGTCGTTTTGAGGAGTGCTTCGAACGAGTGCATCTTGAGATTTAGACTTCTAGCATTGAGCAGCATAAGGTTCAACGTGCATTTATTTATAGCTGTTACGGTGGTAGTTTGGTCTTTGGAACACCACTTAAAAAGACACTATAGGAGTGACAAGAGCCTTAGCCAGTACCCAGAACCCCAGGAGTGACAGATGCAGGCCATCTCTGGCAAAGCATCAAGGTCTGTCAATCATGTCATCCCAAGCAGACAGATACTGGATCCCCTTAGAATGACACCAGAAACTTAGCCAATTGTTGAAGTCAATAATTTTTTGTTTGTACTGCGGTATCATTCTGGGTGATGGTAGGATACTGCTCAGGGCTAGGGTCATACCTGCCTGGGCCACTTAATCTGAGAGCTCCATCATGTCTCTTTTCATGTAGTCCAGGGAGGTGCATCTCAGGTCATTCACACCCACATAGACAATGACAGAGTCCATATTTGTACTTGTTGTAGAGTAGCATCAGTGCTTGTGTTATGTGATGGATTCTGGCACCTGATAGACAGTTGACTGTTACCTTCTCCTTATTCAACCTGGTGAGTGGGACATCTGTGTGCCTCACTATTGAGTCAGCTATGATTAGTGTATTGGGCAAGGTGTTTAGCCTTGCCCGATACAACTTTTTGGTATTATCTTAATAGTTCAGAATTTTATTTCCAGACTGTAATACAATTGTCCTAAAGATTCCTTTATGACATGACTTCTAGAATATATTCCACTATAGGGAAGGAGTGCCAGTACCTGTTTTGAAGAACTTCATGTATTAATGGATTTATCATATTATTTGCATGTTGAGATTTCAAATTGCAAAGATTGCTTCTTGCATAATTTTCTCTGTCATGAAATACGATAAAAAGGTGAATTACGCTGTGAGTGTGATTATGTTCACATAAGTAACACTGATTATAAGCTTGGATATGCAGTGCACATTTTATCCTGGCTTATATATGTGCTGTCAATTAAGTGCAGAAGTGATCAGCAACAGAATGGCAAGAAAACACTGAAGGTATATTAGCATAATAATAGATTAGGCTTATATTAAATCTGCCAGCTACTTAAATGTAAAGTTATCATACTTTTTCACAGAAGTTAATGTCTGACACTGTGGTTTATTCAGTGTATCTTAAGAAAAAAGGTATTTACGTCTTTCCTAGACCAACATGCTATGCATGAAGGCAAGTGAGTGATTTACAAGTTCTTTCCTTTTAACTGCAATTATACCTAAAAATAAGCATATGGTAATTGCATTGTATTTAATACCTGATTTTTGACAAATAATTGCTGTCAGAGTTTCTTAAGAGTGAAAGATTATGTTTCTGTTAAACATCTGCCCTGATAGGGAGTACAGTTTTTATTTGAGTATGCTTGCTTTTACTTCAAGTTTAAGTGTTGGAGACCAATCACTTTTAAAAGTAAATTAACCACAAATTGAACTTTTAAAAGAAAATGATAAAAGAGACCCAAGCTAAGATACAAATATGTTTAGGATGCTAACTAATAGGTAACCACAATATTTATTGCTAAGTGACAGCTGCGTCATAGGCAAACATAAAGGAAATACAAAATACAACAAAGTATTTATTTTATTTATTTTACATTTGTTAACCAGGGGTGTCTGACTGGCCCCAAGGCCCTTTTTCAGCAGAGGCCCGGGGAGAAAAGCTCCACATGGAAAAAGAATAACAGTTTAAACAGCATAACAATCCATTACAACTTTAAAAATAGACATTTTCTTTTAGCAGAATATAGGGGAATAAAAAGCATTCATAATATTAAGAATAATTGGTAGATTTCATGGCATTCAGTTGTGGTTAGAAATACAATACTATATATCTGTAGTACATTAGATTACTTTGCAGTAGCATGAAGGCAGACCAGTAGGGGATGTAAACCTTCAATAGCAATATAAGTCATTACATAGTTTCATGGTGAACTTTTGCAATTAAAACAGTGGTAGTACTAGTTAATGTATTGGTTTGAAGGTAGTAAGTATCTAACTTAATGTAGTCAGTGAGAGTAAAGTAAGAATGAGCATGGTATATTTGTCTTGACGGTATGCTCTAACCTGGGGATATGCTCTATAATCATCAAGGCCACTTGAAACGTCCTGACTATTTCCATGGAGCAAGATCTGTAAGTAGGGGCCCTAGTTACCAAATGTTCAAATCCTGCATGACTCAAGACATATTGTTGAAACTGACCAGTGTCCCTGGGAAGCAGAGTACAGAGACCTGAATGACGGCTCAAGGGATCTTCTGCATGGGAGGGGGTGGTCCAAGACATATATGGCTAAGTGGATCCAATTCAGAAGATCAACAGAAAGTCAAACTTTGTGTGGTCAAGGCCATTTGATCGACTTTCCAAAAAGTTCAAATGAGAGAAAACAAAAATCTGTGTTTCTGCAGGAGGGTAAACTGCCATGCACCCCCCCACACCCCCTGCATATTATATATACCAACTCTGAGATCACAGCTACAGTGACGAAAAGGCCTTGATCCCCACTGTGCCCCAATCTCCACTCAAAAGCTTCAATATTTCAGAAAATCAATCATGTAGTCTCAGTAATATGAAATTCAACTTATTGTTGAGTAAATCTTCTGACTGTGACCCAGCTGAAGTACATCAGTACAAAACATTTTTAGACGATAAATTACCTTGTAGACAGTCAGTAGAGTTCATAAAGAACCAACATGATATGATTGCATCTAATATGCTCTGTAAGTAGTCTGTAAAATGTACTAGCTACAGGTTATACTAGCTTCAGGGTAATCTTGTTCTATACCTGAAAACCTTTGAGAAAGGGCATTGCAACAGTTTCATTTTGAGGTATAAACGTGCTCTAAAGTGATTAACAATGCCAGTATTTATAAGGTAAAAAAAACAGTCAGATTTAACAACAGATGTGATTTTGTGTCATAATGTCAGGATATAGTCAATAATCAGCCTTAAATCACACACCTGAGACTGTAAATTATACTGGGAGACAGATACAATATGGTCCCTGGGAAAAGTTTAGAGAGTTTATCTTGTTTTGAATCAGACATGAGTTTTGTTTTTACAGAAAGAATGACAGAGTATTGTTAATTTGTATAGTTAAAAGATTCTCTTTAATGTTGCCTAAAAGCACATTTATATTCTAAGACAAATGTTAATTTATTTACTAAGTCTGGCAAATCATAATGTGCTTTACATTAATTAAATGTCAGCTTTTAAAAATAGATCTTACTTTTAATGTAACTGTGATCAATGTGTATGAGGGTGAGAAACAAGCCTGTCAGATGTCATCATGACATTTTACTGTCCCTGATATAATATACCAATGTTGCAATATTTAAGTTAAAATGAGCACATAACATCAATGTATAAACAAATATGCATATTTCAGCATGTCCTGTGTGATGTTACAAAGCTATTTACTCAGTATGTTAGATGATAACTAGCTGTTATCGTGATGTGGCTGTATAGACTTGAGCAATCATAACTAAGCAGCCAGATGTGCAGAAGTTCCTAACACAACATATCATGGTCAGGCATTAATTGAGATTGACTGGCTCGATGCACAAAACAGTCTAACCATTATACAACTAAAAGTAGTTCATAATATTGTTCACAATTAAGTAAATATTTGGCTGTACAGTGGCTTGTCAAAAAATTATTCCACCTTTAAGATGTCAACAAAAATATCTACATTCCATTTTACAATATCACAAATATGCATGTGACTCATTATATTTACTATAATCCAAAAAAGTATGGAACTCCTATCGCAATAGAGATCAGGAATGAAACCATCATAACAACCTTTATTTATCTTTTAAAGTAATGTTTGACTAGCAGCAAACAGTGCCCTTACATGCAATGCTTAAACCTTCAGTTCTAATACTTTCCCTTACATATATATATATATATATATATATATATATATATATATACATATATATATATATATATATATATATATATATATATATATATATATATATATATGTAAAATCTTCTCAACTACTAGTACTTTATCTTTAAAAGATAAATAAAGGTTGTTATGATGGTTTCATAAAAGGCCTCAAAATATACTTTAAAACTAACTGGCTCTGCCCCTGCCTAAACCCTGACTAACCCAATCCAACAACCTGGTCTTTGTCTACCTATCAGGCTATCAGCAAGCCAGTTATTCCATTCATCTGTTGTGTCATGTCATAATGTACAGCTATGCCTGCTGAGTTTATCCTTTCTGTATGCTGTAGCATTTTCCTGTTCTGTTTTGTACAGTTATGCCTGCTGAGTTTATCCTTTCTGCATACTGTAGTGTTTTCCTGTTCTGTTTTGTACAGCTATGCCTGCTGAGTTTATCCTTTCTACATACTGTAGTGTTTTCCTGTTCTGTTTTGTACAGTTATGCCTGCTGAGTTTATCCTTTCTGCATACTGTAGTGTTTTCCTGTTCTGTTTTGTACAGTTATGCCTGCTGAGTTTATCCTTTCTGCATACTGTAGTGTTTTCCTGTTCTGTTTTGTACAGCTATGCCTGCTGAGTTTATCCTTTCTGCATACTGTAGTGTTTTCCTGTTCTGTTTTGTACAGTTATGCCTGCTGAGTTTATCCTTTCTGCATACTGTAGTGTTTTCCTGTTCTGTTTTGTACAGTTATGCCTGCTGAGTTTATCCTTTCTGCATACTGTAGTGTTTTCCTGTTCTGTTTTGTACAGTTATGCCTGCTGAGTTTATCCTTTCTGCATACTGTAGTGTTTTCCTGTTCTGTTTTGTACAGTTATGCCTGCTGAGTTTATCCTTTCTGCATACTGTAGTGTTTTCCTGTTCTGTTTTGTACAGTTATGCCTGCTGAGTTTATCCTTTCTGCATACTGTAGTGTTTTCCTGTTCTGTTTTGTACAGTTATGCCTGCTGAGTTTATCCTTTCTGCATACTGTAGTGTTTTCCTGTTCTGTTTTGTACAGTTATGCCTGCTGAGTTTATCCTTTCTGCATACTGTAGTGTTTTCCTGTTCTGTTTTGTACAGTTATGCCTGCTGAGTTTATCCTTTCTGCATACTGTAGTGTTTTCCTGTTCTGTTTTGTACAGTTATGCCTGCTGAGTTTATCCTTTCTGCATACTGCAGTGTTTTCCTGTTCTGTTTTGTACAGTTATGCCTGCTGAGTTTATCCTTTCTGCATACTGTAGTGTTTTCCTGTTCTGTTTTGTACAGTTATGCCTGCTGAGTTTATCCTTTCTGCATACTGTAGTGTTTTCCTGTTCTGTTTTGTACAGTTATGCCTGCTGAGTTTATCCTTTCTGCATACTGTAGTGTTTTCCTGTTCTGTTTTGTACAGTTATGCCTGCTGAGTTTATCCTTTCTGCATACTGTAGTGTTTTCCTGTTCTGTTTTGTACAGTTATGCCTGCTGAGTTTATCCTTTCTGCATACTGTAGTGTTTTCCTGTTCTGTTTTGTACAGTTATGCCTGCTGAGTTTATCCTTTCTGCATACTGTAGTGTTTTCCTGTTCTGTTTTGTACAGTTATGCCTGCTGAGTTTATCCTTTCTGCATACTGTAGTGTTTTCCTGTTCTGTTTTGTACAGTTATGCCTGCTGAGTTTATCCTTTCTGCATACTGTAGTGTTTTCCTGTTCTGTTTTGTACAGTTATGCCTGCTGAGTTTATCCTTTCTGCATACTGTAGTGTTTTCCTATTGTGCTTTACATTTGTGAAATGATCTATTTCATATTTTTTCTCACTCTGTTAACCTTTAGCATGTGTATCTAAATTCTTTGCTCTCTTGGAATATTATTGTATTATTATTATTATTATTATTATTATTATTATTATTATTATTTATTTTTTTTTTTTGTGGAGCTTTTCTCCCCGGGCCTCAGCTGAAAATGGACATATATCCAGTTGAACTATCCCAGTCAACAAATGTAAAATAAATAAATAAATAATCTTTCTGTTGTAATTTATATATTATTCAGATGCCGGAATGAAACTATATTACTTAACCATAAACCCTTCTCACTTTGTGATTTAATTCTACTATTAGAGACTTCCATTCTGCCCGACTACCCTAAACAAAAAAAAAAAAAAAAAAAACATTTCACGTAAAAAAAAAATGCGGATAGATATGTCCTGCAATATTTTGCATTGTAAACCAATATCTGCATTTGCATTATTATTTACTATTTTGTAATTGTCATGCCATTTAAATATTTATCATAACTGATTACTTTCTGTGTATGTGTAGGTGCTCTGGTATGTATACCATTTGTGTCTTTGCACTCTCAATGTTTTTAGATTTTGTTTTGCTTTCTGAGTCTATGGATCTTTTCTCTCCAGGATGTCACTGAAGAGGGTCCTGTCGTTGGCTGAGTCAGCCTATCTCATTTAACAAAGGAAATAAATATATGCATACATACATACATACATACATACATACATGCTTACATACATACGTATATAAATATATAAGCCAGACCGAGTATGACACAAATATGAAGGCAACCTACTGGTGTTTGCCTTATTACTGACAAATGCACTCACTGTCAGACACATAAAAAATGCTCTTCACAAATTTATTTGACATATTTACCAAAGTGTATGGAGTATAATTTGTCATTTCATGCAAAGATCATTAAAAAGTATATAAATCATATTCTGTTTTACATTCATAGTTCCCCGTTACTTATAATTAGGCTAGGGATGGTGTGAATCACTAATATAATCTCAACAGTTAATGCAATTTATATGCTAGATATAACAGTAGTTATCCTCTATAAATGGTCCATTAATGCTGGATGCATTCCTAAACTATTTGAAACCAGGCTAATCGGAAAAGAGCAATCAACCCTATAAATAAAATGTATGACAGGAAGCTTTATTGGGGTTTTTATGAAGCCTATTATTGTATAATGATATCCAAAACAGAAATGATTTGCCATCATTATTAACCAAACTATAAGTGATTTCAGCTAGTGGTATGAAAAACAACACTTTAACCATTTCACCTATAACACAAGCATAATCTGTAGATGTTAGTCAAGACAAAAAACTATCTTTTAACTACATATCCTTATAAACCTGTGTTCCATTCCATTTAAATGGAAAATGATGCTGCAATCATTTGGCAAAATATATTAACATAATTACTGCCACCAAAAGTGTATCAGCATTCTTATAAGTTAAAGCAGAAATAAATAAAAAAAAATCAGTTGAATTTGGTACTGGAATAAAGCAATTGACTTTAATACACATCTGCCCTATGAAGACAAAAAGAAATACAAACTACCTGAAAATGACCAAAAACAATCCTGCCAAACATACATAAATGAACACAAATCCAATATCTTTTTTTTTTCTGGAGACAGATGCATTCCTTAAGGAGAAATCTGACCCTCTTACTTAAATACAATAAGTCAGTAGTTACACTGCTATGTGAAAAGGAAATATTTAGCAGTGGTGACTGTAGACTTCAACACATTCAACCAAGATGAAATATGATGAAGGATTTAAAACTTTTGGGAATCAGGGCTGTGAGATAATAGACTCATCAATATTCCAAAGGCATGGAGTTTCCTATTCTTGCCTTGCCAGTACCCTTCCTAAGGTAGCACCGCCTTTCTGCAGAAGACACATCTTTATGACATCGGCAAGGAAAACACAAAAATTGCTTTAAACAGACACAAGGTGGTTTGCGTAATCCATTGTATGTACAGATTTCGTATACTGGAAAAAATATCCAGAGGTTCTGGAGTTGGAGATTGGGGAACCTTGCAGAATTCAAAGAATTAAAATGGCAATTATGATTAAACGCAACTGATCTACCTGGTTTGAATCATACCTCTCAACTGTCCAGATTTTTGCAGAATGTTTAGATATTTGCTTCATATTTTTATTCTGTTCCTCTTAAAATGTGCGGTTTTCTAGACTTTTGTGGTGAATAAGTGAGGACTGAAGTTATTATATAATGACAGGCACGTGAGTTTGAGTCTTCACATCCTTCAGAAAATGCATGGTAACATAAGACCTTACATTCTATCAAATTTCTAAGTTAGAGCAATATTTAAAGTTTTTCCCTACATGTACACATCCTGATATGATGGATAATAAATGCCACACATGATCTTATTCACAAATTCGTCTTCTTGAATAATTATTAATTACTTATGGAGCTCGGAAGAAATGGGAAAAAAAGTGAGGGTGGTAAGTTTAACAAATGTATCTTTATCTGTTGGACTAGGAATGATTTTCATTCCATGTCTGGTATGGATTAATAACTACATCAGTTTAATTTCAGCAAATACATTAGAACTTAATTTCCTTTCTAGTTTTAATAAGCCATACCAAATCTTATTTCTTCTTGTATTTTTGAATGAAATACTGTTGACTAAGATAGTTGGAACTCTACAAATTATTATAAAATTAACATTAGAGGAAGATACATATATATTAAAAAAACAATAATAAGACAACCCTTTCTTTAAATGTAAACTGACATGGACCTTACTTTCTTATCTTTAAATACTAATGTCTTATGTAATCCAAATAAGAAATCCTGTCTATTAAAATATCTAAAATTAAACAGAGCTCAACCAATCTTACTGCAAGGAGCACATTTTAAAATGAATAATAAATTTATATGGAATCCCAGTGATTACATAACTCTAACATATTCCTCATATAAATCAAAGACTAGAGGGGTAACAATTTTATGGAAAAATAAGTTTTATATATAAACATGTAGATAATGATGGACTTATAGCTATTATTATATTGAAATTTAATAACAGAATGTGGACATTAGTAAACTTATACTGGTTTCCTGGTATTGTGGTGGGAACAGTCAAGAAACACTTAGATCTCATTACAAGTATTTCTAAAGGAAACATAATAATAGGTGGAGAATTTAATTGTATCACTGATGCTTCTGAAACTATAAATAGAAAATCCCCACATTTATCATCTACTGCACAGTTCTTAAAAAATGGACTGAGACCATTAAATTAAGAGATACTTATAATACTATAGGAATTAATTAATTACTATTTTCTCATCAAGATTATAGATTTGGCATCCAAACCAGAAAAGATAAAATATATGCTTTCCAAGATCTTTTTTCAGAAATGTTAACCTTTTCAATGCTTCCACATCCTTTATCAGATCATAACTTTCTTGTTTTGAAGACTCATATGGATTTAATACTGTTAACCTTTACCTCCAGGATTCCCTCATGTTTGTTTGTTTGTGTCTTTCGGCTTTTCCCGGTTAGGGGTCACCACAGCGGAACTCCGGTCTGCTAATGATTGGCAGTAGATTTTTACGTGCTGGCTTGCCGGGCCTAACGCACAACCTCCAATGAAGGAACACACATTCACGCATGTCGACACACAGAAGACGCTCTAACTGAGAATTGAACGGGTAATGTCAAACTGTGAGGCGACGCTACCGCAGCACCACCACCGCAGTCCTCCAGGATTCCCTCATATATTACAAAAATTAAAGAGTTTAAGCAATGGTCAGCCACTGAACTTCAACTCTTTCTAGACATTAATTATAAACCAGAAGAAAACATAGTTATGGTAAGGGATTCACTAAAAGCCTGTATATAAGGTAAAACCCTTAGTTGGTTTAAAAATAAAATTAAAGAATGGGAATCAGAAATACAGGAATTACAAAATCAACTCTTATTATTCAAATCCAAAAAAGATTTTAAGTTGATTGAAAACAAAAAGAAATTAGAAGTTCTAAATAAAAGATACAATGAAATATTAACCCACAAAACTAATTTAGCCATAGAAAGATTAAAAATAAATTCTTATGCTACTTCTCCAAAGCATCTACATAGGTTCATAGGTAGGTACTAGGCTATCTGCCCGAGAGCATTTATAAGCCTAGGCTGAGTGTGTCGGTTTTCGCCGCCCCATTGATTAATTAACTGAGCCTCTGTCAAGCAGAGCCAATGAAGTGATCCCAGGGATGTATTTTCTGTTACCCATCCACTCATCAAGGTTTCTCTTGAAGAGTGTTAGTGAGGGGCTCTGCCTAATGTAGTTAGGAATTTTGTTCCAAAGATGGGGAGTCTCTGTGACAGGAATTTATCCCTCCAGCATGTTCTATTTATTGTTGTGGTGAGGTTTAGCTCTCTAGAGCGCATGGCTCACAGTGACTTGGATTTCTTTAGGTGGAGCATGTCCATCAATTCTGAGTTGGACATGGCTTTGTAAGTTACGCAGAGATCACCTCTGAGTAAGCGATATGCCACTGAGTACAGCCGGAGGTTTTTCAGTCGGGCTGCATAGGACATATGTTTGAGGCCAGTAATCCTCTTGGTAAGGTACTTTTGTGGTCTTTCCAGCTGTTGGACGTGTCTAGTGAGATACATCTCAAATGGGGCATTGTACTCTATGATGGGTCTGATGAGTGATGAGTAGAGGGGCACTATAACCTCTTTATTTCTAGATGCGAACCCTTTAGTAATTAGATGGGCCACATAGAAGTATTTCCTAACTACTTTGGCAATATGATTGTCAAAGGAGAGATTACTATCTTCCTGGGTCCCCAGAACTCTTATTACCTTTTCTGTATTAAGGGGGCTGCCACCTATGTGGTAATTTGTGGGTGTTTAGTTTTTCCCAAATGGGATGACTATGCATTTTTTGGCATTTAGCTTGAGGCCATGTCTTTGACACCAGTTGTCTGTCTCAGTAAGGCCCTATTGGAGGATGTCGATGTCAGATGGAGAGTCAATTATGGCTCCCAGTTTGCAGTCATCGGTGAACTTGGTTAGCCATAGTCCTCCTGTGTTTGCCTGTACTTCTGAGAAGTATATGCCGAACAGTAGGGGTCCCAGAACTGAGCCTTGTGGGACACCACTTGTGACTGGTTTACAGTCTGACCTGGAGCCCAGTATTCTTACCATGTGAGTTCTGTCTGTAAGCCAGTTGGCAACCCATCTCGTGAAGTAGGGGGTTATGTTCAGGCTGGTGAGTTTTTCCTGTAATACCCGAGTGGGGAATGTTGTCAAAAGCCTTGGCAAGGTCAAGATAGGCTGTGTGAACCACCTTTCCCTCATCTATGGCCTTGGTGACTGCCTCAAAGAAGTCAACCAGGTTTAGTAGGCATGATCTGCCCTTAACAAAGCCAAACTGGGTGAGGTCAATTGTTTGGAGGTTTCCAATGTCTTTGTTAATGACTTCCATGATAATGCGCACCATAGCCCTGCAGATCAGGCTAGTCAGGTTTATGGGGAGATAGCTACCAGGGTCAGTTGTGGCCCCTCCTTTGTGGAGCAGAATAACCATTGCTGTGTGCCATTCTATGAGCACATAGCCTGTGGAGAGGCTGAGGTTGAACAGGGTGTTTAGGTGGGGGGTTAGTTTGCTCTGCAGTTCATGCAAGACATAGCCTGGGACACCATCTGGCCCCATTGATGCTGTGTTTTTGGTTTTTGAAAGGGCTGTTTTCACCTGTGTGTCTGTGATTTCCAGGACACTACATTTTTCCGATATTGTTGTGGACCCTTCTGGGGGTGAGAGGGGTGTGAAGTTTGCACTGACTCTATCTGCCAGGATGTTGGCAATATCAGTAGGTTCAGTATATTTTGTGCTATTTTGCACTAGCTCAGTGCATATCTGCGAGTTGCTACTTAGATTCTTAACATAGCTAAAGAAGGCTTTGTGGTTATCTTTTGAATCCTTGGCTATTTTTCTTTTGAAGTTAGCCTTGTATGATTTTATGAGGGACCTTAGTTTCTTACTGATGTCTTTCCTTCTTGGGATTTACTTTTTTTCTGAACTAGTTTACTCCTTCTATTGTATAGCCTGTTTATGGCAGGGGTCCACCAGACTGGTTTCCTTCTCTTAGAGGAGTGAGTCTTGGTTTTGCTAGGGATGGCATGATCCATGCATCCTTGTAGGTGCTCATAGAGTGCATTTGCAAATGTTTCTGCATCTTGGGCAGCGTTATCCTTTAGCATGGCGGCTGTGAAACTTACCGCCTCTGTCTTAAGTAAAGTGAAGTTTTTTACTGTGATTTCCTTAGTTGGGCATGGTGGTGGGGTGTGGACATCCAGAGTGATTAGTTTATGGTCTGATCTAACCAGTGACAGGTTGACATCCAGTGTGGAACACCTGTTGCCCATGTTGGTGATGACCAGGTCCAATATGTTTTCACCTCTGGTAGGGGAGTTTACCAGCTGATCCAGGGCATTTGAGTTGATGAATTCCAGGAAGCGTTGTGTTTGGGAGTTTGTACTCAAGTAGTTTTCCCAGTTAATGGTAGGGTAATTAAAATTGCCCAATATCAGGGTGTTCTGTAGGACCTTCATGTTTTCCACTGTCTCCAGAAAGGCAGAGTGGTGGTCCTGGGTCATGAAGGGTGATCTGTAGCAAGTCACAATTTGCATTGCAGATTTGCCTGATGTTAGTTGCACATGGATGATCTCAGAGGTATAATGCTGCACCACTAACCTGATGGTGTAGGTATCCTTGATGAAAATGGATACACCCCCTCCTTTTGTGTTTCGGTCTGTGTTCTGTGGCTGAAACGTGTGGCATGAGTTGTAGCCCAGTAGTGCTGGGGTGCTCTCTAGAGCCTTGAACCAGGTTTCAGTTAATGCACAGATGTCGACGTTCTCCATACTGAGGTGTGCTTTGAGCGCGTGCATTTTGAGATTTTAAACTCCTAGCGTTGAGTAGCATAACCCTCAGTTTTTTGTTAATTGTGCTGTTTATGGAGGTGGGTTTGACTTTTGAGCCTTGCCTACAAAAGGCACTATGGGAGCAGCCATAGCTTTGGCCAGTATTCGAAAGACTAAGGGTGACAGGTGCAAGCCGTCCCTAGCGAAGCAATGTGGCTTGTCGAGCATGTCATCCCAGGCTGACAGACACTGGATCCCCTTTGAATGACACCAATAACTTTGCCAATTGTTAGAATCGATCATTTTGTCTTTATACTGTGGCATCATTCTTGGTGAGGGCAAGATGCTACTCAGAGTCAGAGTCATACCGGCCTGGGCTACATGATCAGAGAGCTCCACTATGTCTCTTTTCATGTAGTCCAGGGAGGTACGTCTTTCAGTCATTCACACCAACATGGACAATGACAGAGTCATATTTGTACCTGCTGTGGAGTGACCTGAGTGCTTGTGTTATGTGGAGGATCCTGGCACCCGACAGGCAGCTTACAGTGACCTTCTCCTTGTTCAATCTGGTGAGCGGGACGTCAGTGTGCCTGACAATAGAGTCTCCTATTACTAGTGTATTTGGTGTGTTATTTAGCCTTAAGGACTGCGACTGTTTGGCACACTGACTTTGTGAAATATGTGATACTTGAAAATTGTTGTGGGGTAGCGGTTGCTTGGTTGTCTGCTTAGGAGGTCTCTGCTGCTTTGGCAGATTTTTATTTAGAGCCTCCAAGTATGTTTTTGTGAGATTATGTGTCTTGTTTGCTGATATGATTGGTCTATGTAAGACTGATTTTGAGGTGCGAGTGGTTTCCTTCTCCTGACTGACTGTGCCAGTCTTGGGTTGAGAGAGCTCAGCCTCCAGTTTGGCTGTATAGTTGCATCTCTCACATACATTTGAGTTTGTTGGCAGGAGGAGAGGGTTGTGTGTGTACATAAGGCAATTGTAACATTGCCTCAAGATTCCCAGATTCACCAGCTCGACTGGAGAGTGTACCTGAAACTGCACTTTGGACATGCCTGGATAGTTTGAAAATCTGATTTATTGATTGTCCGGAAAGGATGAATAGGGAGCCTTGTACTTCTATATAGTATAAGGGGGTGTAGTGCTAAAGTTTGTTAGTGCTTACTGAGAAGTTTGAACAAGTGATGATGGTATACCTAACCCTATCTCTGGTGATGATAACTCAAGATTTGTTTTGACATGTTCTAGCGATGTTAATGTGGTTTGTGATAATGTGAAGAAGAATTGGCCAATTTTAATGACTGATGACAGCCTCAGGAAAGTTCTATGAGAAAGACCTTCTTTTTCTTTTAGAAATAATAAATCCCTTAAATGGCAGTTGGGCTATAGACAACATAAGGTGATAGGAAATAGTCTTTATGTGTGTATTGGTACCTTTCCTTGGAATTCATGTAGTGCGTGCAAATATATATGCTCCACCCCTCAGTTTTCACATTCTGATTCTGGTCATACAGTGAAACTGAATTTTTATGCTGATCATAAGAGCACCGATTTAGTATATTTGAGACCATCTTCTCTATAATAAATCAACCACTGAGGTGAAGTATAAAAAAAACAAGATACCAAAATCACTTCCAGTGGCACAAAGGATAAACCAAGCAAGTTAACATAACATAATTTATTATCTGCTTTCGTAAAATGTTTATCAGAACATAAGCAAAGTTAAAACCAACCACCATTTATACACTTGAGTTCCATTGCATGTAACTACTTTTCAGTTAAACAATTAACCAATAAATAAAGAACTAACCAATAAAAGTTTTTTAACCCTTCAATTTCCTATCCTTTAAAAAACATTTCATGTTAATGTGTTCATTCAAACCAGGTGGAGAATCAGCACATAATTTAATCTGCCATACATTTCTTTTCTCCGCCTGATTTTTAAACTCTCCACTGCTTTTGTCCATCCATACAAATCTGTTCTAAAACAGCAAAATATTTTTTTGAAGTTTTTGCAGACAATAGAGTGTTTAAACAATACATTGTTGATATTGCGATGCTTGATGGCATAATAATGATCTTTTACTCCGTCCCTAAGGCATCTGGTTGTCATACCAACATAAAAGGAGTCACATCCTGAACATAACCCAATGTAGATTATCACCATAGACCCACAGTGAAATCTATGTTGAAAATTATTTTTTTAAGATAGATGGGACATTAAAATGTGTGGACCCTCGTGAATTTAACTACAAATAGAGCAACCATTGCATTCCATTTGTAAGGCCTTTTTTTTTTTGGAGATAATAGAGTCACTTTTGAATCAGTCTTTTCAATAAATGCTTAAAACTAACCTAATTTCTGTACACAAAGATTGTTCACCTAGTACATCTGTTAAATCTTTATTGCCATTAAAAACCTCCAATTTTTTTGAAAGATGTTTCTTTCTAATGTTAGGTGTATCGACTGACATGTCTAAGGAACAACATGGAATGCTGTAGTTCTTAGTTTTTGTATCTCCTATGATTACTAACAAACCCTTCCTGAAGAATACGTAGAAAATCACTAAATCTCTTTTCATGAACCTCCTGAGCTGCATTTTTGTAAAAAGGAGATACTATAATTTTTATTCATAAAGCGGTCAGTGATGCAAATAATTTCTTTCTCAAACACTTTCTCATTACTTGTCATACACAAGGCCCTGATGTACTGTCCTCTAGGAATATTAATATAATTAGGGTGATTGCTGTGAAATTGAAGATAACTTAGAAAACATATTTTTTCTGTAGATATAACTTTCAAAGTTCTTATTGTCTTGATCCCAAGATAACTATACATCTAAAAACCAAATATCATGACCCATACCTCTCAACGTAGAAACATCAAAAATATGGACAAAAGCCCATAAAATAGGTACAAATCGGTATGTTGCATATATAATTATGTAGCCCCACCCACTTTGATGGAATTGTGGGATACCAACTTTCAAATGCAAACTGAAGAACAGACAACCAAAATATGGCCCCAGTGGCCCAGCCCAAACCCTGTAGTAACATATATTTTGAAATGTGTAGCAATAATGTTCATTGGGAAGGAAGAAGATTATGAACCTTAGGATTCTGTTTTTGGTGACTTGCAGTATGTGGGTTTTGTGGTAAAAGTAGGGCATTTAATGGTAGGCAATATTCATTTCTAATCTTAGCAAAAGAATATTATAGTTTGCTAGGATGTCCAAATGTCATTCTCTATGGCCTACTGATCAGTGGCATAGCTTGAGTTTGCACCGTCTTTGAGTTTGCCACCCTTCCCCCTCACAAAATCATGGTCAAATGAGGCTCCCCATACTCAGCACTTCCCCCTGCAGCCATTCCAATGTCCCATTACTTGACTATTTTGCCCCATTTACCATAAACACTAATGTGCATACTGCTTTACTTCTATGATGGTTATTTTTATTTCATTTAAAACTTTTATTTTACATTTTATAGCACAAACACAAATAGACATCTGCTTAACAAAGCAATACAGTCTCATGGTGAAAACAGACTTAGCATTAAATCTTCTCTGCCCTTGAAACTCACATTCACTAAAATAGCACTGAAACCCGCATTCAAATAAAATGCATCTTGCCAGTGACGGATAAAGATTACCTTTGGGCTATTTTTAAATCATTTCTACCTGTTGTGCTACTAACGGCACAAACAGACTTGGCATAAGCAACACTAAACTTTGCTCCTCCTCAAGAACTATGCAGCACAAGAAATCTGGAAAAAAACTAAATTTATTGGGGGGGGGGGGACAAAAGCCCAAAACCAGGGACACATTTTAAACAATGCTTGTATAATCTTAGAAAAGTCTCTAGAATAAAATGTTGTGTTACCATGTGTTTCCTGAAAGATAGAAAGACTGAAACTTAAATGGCTATCATTATTTAGTGAATTCAGTTCAACTTCTCACTGATTTGCCAGAAAACCACAAATTTTAAGACGAACAGACCAAAAGTATGAGCCAAACATTCCAAACATTCTGTAAAACTTTGGACAGTTGAGAACTATGGTTAACTCCTTGAATCAAATCAGCAAAGCACTCTTCACAATGTGAACTGTTTATTCCGAGTAACAAAGCTTTCAGACATCAAGTCCTTCTTCAGTGTTTTGCTACACTTCACTTCACCAACCTGCACATCTTTGATATTTTGGACTTTTTTAAGTCCTTGAATCACAATTGGTAGGGGTATGGGTAGAGAATGTAGGCTCTTGCTCCACTTGTCCCTACGATACAGGGTTTTAGTCTGAGTAACTGTAACCAGCAGTTATAATTAACTGGGGCATTTTCTCTCTAAGACACACACACACACACACACACACACACACACACACACACACACACACACCCATAAGTACATGAAGGCACATAAAACACCCCCAATAAGTACATAAAAGGGCATAAAACACCCCCACTATGTAAATGAAAGCACATAAAACACTCCCCACTAAGTAAATGAACCCCCGACATATAAAATTCTGAAAGCACATAAAGAAACCAAACTGATAAATGTAACCTGCAAGCACATAAAGAAATCAAGCTGACACTAGGGCATTTTCACACACAGACCAGCAAATTCAGAAGCAGAGATAAAAATAAACTTAGAATGGTGAACAGTTCTTTTCTCTGTATATCAGCACACAAGCTAGCTAGCCCAGCAGTGAAATAAAATCTGCAACACAGCAAACTATGGAGTACGGACATGAACTAAATGTGACATCTAAAACACAAACACACACACACACACAAGCGTGCGTGCACAAGCACACACACATACACTACAGCAAAAGGAGAAGCAGAGATAAAAATAAACTTGGAATGGTGTGCTTACAGCAGATAAAACACAGTTCCTTTCTTTGCATAACACACAAGCTTGCTAGCCCAGCAATTCAATAAACTCTGCAATATAGCAAACTATGTATGGACGTGAACTAAAACTTGGTATCTAAAATACAGCAAAGCTAATTGTTTTAATGTCGTGAGTCGTGAATCACTTTTACCTGCTAACTGCTAAGTGTTTTAATGTTATGCATCATTTTCATAAACAAAAGACATCAATTTGTCAACAAAACTTCTCAACAGGTAGTGAAGACACATGAAAAGGTAAGATGAATGAGCTCCTAAGGGGTCAGCTAATCTCCAAGCTGTGCATGTGAAAACACATGGAATTGTCGTTAGCCATGTTTACCAAGTTCGTTAGTGCTAAGGGAACAAAAACAGAATGGATCTAGTAACTTTTTTAAACTAAATAAATGAAAAGATTTATCTGGTAAACTTTTTAAACTAGATAAATGGAAAGATTGGTAATCAGCAACCCGGACACTTGATAACCACTTTAAAACTTTAAACACTCTTGTTTTGGGCGGATTCATGCCTGCTTGTTTGACTCTCATCACAAAACCTGGGAAAACTTGGCTAGGCTTAACTCCCCCCCCCCCCCCGTTGTTATCCTAATAACAATCTGTGAATAGAAAGCTTGTATCCTCTCTTTGAACGTGGCCTTAATTTCTGGAAAACTTAATACTAAATATATATACCTCTCACCTTGCATTGTTGTTTTTTTCTTCATAAAATTTTTCAACACACAAGCTAGCCCAGCAGTTCCATAAAGTCTAAAATACAGCAAATTATGAAAGTGAACTAAAACTATGGATGTGAACTAAAAATAACAGTTCCGTTCTCTGCATATCAACACACTAAAAATGACAGTTCATTCCATTATCTGCATATCAACACACAACAAGCTAGCAGTAGTTCCATAAAATCTAAAATACATCAAGCTATGGACGTGAACTAAAAATGCACACAGGTTCTGTTTTAAATACTAACAGTTCCACAGACTTTACGGATTTAGACTTACAGCAGAAGCAGATAAAAATAAACTTGTCCGAAAAAGTAAAATCTATGCCACTCTTGAACAGCGGACTTACAGCAGATAATTCCCAGCAGATAAAACAGCTCCATTCTCTGCAATGCATATCAGGTAAACAGTTCACAATTCTGTTCTCTGCATATCAGATAAACTGCCACTCTTTAACGGACGGCTGAAAGGGTAAAACTATACTACTAATCTGCACTATTGGCATATCAGATATTATTTTTTCTTACCTGGAGGCTGAAGGCTGAGCCCATTCCTGACCTGCAGAGCGGACATGTGGTAAATTATGCACATCTGCCATTGCTGTTCCCTATTTCCCTTCAAAATAGTTCAAAGTAGTCCAACAGGCTTAGCTGATGTCATCATGTATGTCCCTCTAGGGTGGGGGTGTGTGGTAATGTCAGCCATAAATTTAAAGTGCTAATACAAAAAATAATACTAATAAATAAATTGGGAATTAAAGGGGCCACTCGGGAATTTGTGGCACCCCATTATTTTGCCATAAAAACCGGTAAATATCAAGGAATTCTGTATGGTTGAGAGGTATGTCATTACCAGTCACCCAATGTGAACTGTAAAAAATGTAGAAGTCTCATTTAACTGTTCCAAAAAATACAGAAGTATCAAATATACCTGGATCTCCTTCAAAAATTAAAATCAAATCATCAACGAACCTTTGGTAAAAAACTAACTTATGAAACTTGTGCATATTAGGTAATAATTCTCTCTCCTACCATCCAAGAACAAGGTTGGCATAAGCTGGAGCGACAGTAGCCCCTATAGAAACACCAATTTTACTTATCATGCAAAAAGAAAAATACTATTTTCCAAAATGATTTCCAACAATGTACAGTACAACTGTATTGTTTAAATAAATTCTTACATACTCAGTACCTTGTTCTTCTGGAATATATGTTAATAATGATACAACATGTAGTGTAGCAATAAATAATCTTATGTTGGTGGAGAAAGAAAATTGTGAATGAAAAAACTTAATTTCATTTAAAAAAAATCTCAGGAATCCTGGAGGTGCGATGATCATTTTTGAACCAGAGGATTGAAAGCCTTAAAGAAAAATATACAAATACTTTCTACAATTCCACTGTTTGCAGAAACAACAGGCCTAGAAAGATGGCGGGTTGGGTTTTTATGTATTTTGAGTTTTCCACATAGAATGCCAATGCATGATTTGTCTATATGAAAAAAAGCCTGTAAAGATTAGTATCTATTTCTCCATTCATTAATAACTCATACAATGAGCTGAGTGGCCTAGTGGGCTAATGCACTGTACTGTAGTAGGAATTGATAAACCTCTGCTTTCCTTGAATATCAGATAAAGAAATTTCCTAACATTCCTGTTCATTGCTGAGCATCTGCTCAATAGCGTTGTAATAGTCTGCCACATCCATCAAATCCAACCTACCCCCGTAGTCTGCTTTCATAAATCTTAAGCTGCTCTGTTAGCTAATTTTGTTAGGAGTTTTACATTCAAGTTCTGTTAAATTGCAATATGGTTTAGTTGTCTTGCTATTTAAAAGACATCTAATATCCCTTTCACAAAAAGCTTAAATTTTTCATTGTAACATGCAGAAGTGGATTGAATGTTAGAGGTCTAGTTAAGCAATCATTAATGGCTACATCTCTTAATATAAAAAACAAGTTGAGTTTTCTTGTATAGAATTTAATTTCTAATATTGTTCTTGTGAAGTTTTATCTATAGCTGGGTATGAAGTTCAAATCTAGCCTAAGAAATTTTAAATGATGTTTATTCAAAATAAAAGTATTTAAGTTGAAAACCTTAGTCTCTCCAAAGTTGTTCACTTTTCCTTCACTTTGTTCCAACCTCAACCTCAGTTTGCGGCCTCTGTTGTTGTCTGTCCAGTGGAGTTTTTTCTTTGCTCATGCTGTAAGGAACCATTACCCAAAGGAAGTTCACCGTTAGATGTATTCAAAAATAGTTCTGAAAAATCTACTTCATGGTTAATAAAAGTGCTGTTAATGTGTTTTCCCTGATGTTCTGCCTAATGGATGTGAAGCTTCATTTCTGGCCTTATTTGTAAATTAAGTCAATTGTTTATAATCTGATTGGTTGGAATCTCTTCCCTGATATTGTTTAGAATTAAAGGACTAGGAACGGGAAGTGTTTTCATTTACAGCTGGTTTGGTAGAGCATTGTTTTTTATCAGAAGTTTTTATAGACATGCGTAAAGATTTTTTGAATAGAGGCTATTTGCCAAATGAAGTTGATGATACTGTAAACAAGTGTGGTCATATAGGAATGCCACTGCTAAACTGTTTTTTTTTTATTTTATTTTTTTCAGATTTATAGGGTAGGGTTAATGATGGTATACCTAACCCTACCTCTGGTGATGATAACTCAAGATTTGCTTTGACATGTTCTAGTGATGTTAATGCAGTTTGTGATATTGTGAAGAATTGGTCAATTTTAATGGCTGATGAGAGCCTCAGGAAAGTTCTAGGAGAAATACCTTCTTATTTTTTTAGTAATAATATATCCCGTAAACAGCAATTGTGCTATAGACAACATAAGGGGAAATAAGATAGGTTTGCTGTGGGTACTGGTACATTTCCTTGTAATTTATGTAGTGCTCGTAAATATATATGCTTCACCACTCAGTTTTCACATCCTGATTCTGGTTGTAGTGTGAAATTGGATTTTTATGCTGATTGTATGAATGCTGAGAGTGTACCTGAAACTGCACTTTGGACATGCCTGGATAGTTTGAAAATCTGATTTATTGATTGTCCGGAAAGGATGAATAGGGAGCCTTGTACTTCTATATAGTATAAGGGGGTGTAGTGCTAAAGTTTGTTAGTGCTTACTGAGAAGTTTGAACAAGTGATGATGGTATACCTAACCCTATCTCTGGTGATGATAACTCAAGATTTGTTTTGACATGTTCTAGCGATGTTAATGTGGTTTGTGATAATGTGAAGAAGAATTGGCCAATTTTAATGACTGATGACAGCCTCAGGAAAGTTCTATGAGAAAGACCTTCTTTTTCTTTTAGAAATAAATCCCTTAAATGGCAGTTGGGCTATAGACAACATAAGGTGATAGGAAATAGTCTTTATGTGTGTATTGGTACCTTTCCTTGGAATTCATGTAGTGCGTGCAAATATATATGCTCCACCCCTCAGTTTTCACATTCTGATTCTGGTCATACAGTGAAACTGAATTTTTATGCTGATCATAAGAGCACCGATTTAGTATATTTGAGACCATCTTCTCTATAATAAATCAACCACTGAGGTGAAGTTTTTATAGACTCAGGCCGGTATGACTCTGACTCTGAGTAGCATCTTGCCCTCACCAAGAATGATGCCACAGTATAAAGACAAAATGATCCAGTCTTCTGTATGTTCATATTTTTATGTAGGGAAAATGAATCATACTCTGAGAGAATGAATTTTGGAGCATCTGTAATATATTAGGAAGTCAAAGCTACCTAATGCATTAGCTAAACATGTGAGTAGCTTTAAAGAAGTATATTCTTTTAAATTTCTTATTTTAGAAATGTTTAATTTTGGCTTAAGATGTGATAATCATGTAAATACAACTTAATGTGCTGAATTAAGATGGATTTTACAACTATAAGCTAAAATGGGTTCTGGACTCAATGACAATGTGCCTTTAAAATCAATATTGAAATCACATGCATTAAATCATTAGCTTAATTGTAACTGGCATTTATATAGTTTAATTATTGTGTATGCAATGGTCTGAAGAAGAGCCTTGCAGTGTGAAAGCACTTGCTGTACAATTTTACTGTTATCAAACCCTTATACTTTTTATTTGGTGTGATGGTCGGTCTTTCTATATATTTATTGCTAAAATGTAGAGGGGTAGTTATGTGAGCATAACAGCCTCAATTTATACTAATTTAGTTCTTACACAATGGGAAAAGGAGTTTTTCAATAGCAAGTTTTGTAACTTGATTCAACTATATCAAGATGGCATTTCTGTTATGGAATGATACTAGTGCCCAGTTTTGTTTTTGAGGGGTTAAACAACTCAATGGAATTTTTAACATTTACCTATTTAGTTTCTGAAATTAATTATTTAGCTGTAAAAACTTTGGAAAGACTTGAATAAGATATGTTTGCAAGCTACTCTTTTTTCATAAACACAGTTTTTTGAATTCATATATTCACTGGTCTAGCTGCCATCTGTCACATCAGAAGTGGGGGTTGATTAAGGGGCAAATGATACTTTTATCAAGAATCATTTCTGATGATTCATTTATCAAACAGATTGTTATATCAAAGGAAATGTTGATTGTCAAATGTTACAATGTTGAATTATTATAATAAATGGATAAATAGTGAAAGAAAGTAAACTTTCCAGATTCAAGCCTATTTTAAAGGATAGGAATTTTCAAGTCATTAAACAGAAAGCTAAAAAGGATAATTTTTCTAAAGTTTTTATCACTACATATACTTTCAGTAGCAAGGGCATCTGTAGTATTTCTGTTAATTGGCAGAATTTATTAGCAACTCAAGCAACCCATATATGGGGTGACAAACCCTGATATGTTTGTAAGAAAAACAACGTCAAACAAATACCAAAAAGGAACTTTGACAGTTTTTTGGTTTTTAGTGGCAGTATGCATAAATGTGGTAGGTGCAAACAATGCAGGTTTATTTTAGATGTTGACAATATTACAGTGGTTATTTTTGACATGTGTTTCATTGTTTAGCTAATTTTGATTCTAATACTAAATTGGTGGTCTGTCTTGCAAAATGTTGCACAATAGAGTAAGTACTCTTGCCAAAAGAATTTATCAGCATTGTTTAGACATCAAGAAACACTGCTGGTGCTCTATTAAAGCATGCATTATCTTGTTTAAGTATTTTAGGAATTTTTTTTATGCAGTCTAAAATAACTATATTTAATCGATGGAGTCCATGGAGAGATAAACTGCTCTATAATGAATTGGTTTGGCAGTTAAAACTGAATGCTTTTAAGTCTTGAGGGTTAAACGAATATTGTTCTTTACTGCCAGTTTTAAAAGTCAGATCTAATCCTTTATGAATTTGATATGAAGTTATTTAAAGTTGTATATATCACTTTAAACATGTACTTTATGTTTGTGATTGCTTGATTGGTTGTTTTTAGTCATTTGATGAAGTGAGGTATTTTAATTTGTTTCATCTGCATAGACCAATATAAGTCCTAGTAATTAAAGAAGGACACGAGCATGACTACTGTTTCTATAATAAAATGTCTTCTTTCAGACATTTTAGACATTTTCTTTGTTAATTTTGTTGATTTTTACCTACACGGCAGTCCCAGTGATAGAGGTTGATTGTTACTGAAATGTGGAGCTGTGGGAGGGGACTGTGAAACCCACCTCACTAGTAAGTGGCATATAAATGAGCTGCCAGAAAGCAGCTGCTAGTTTTGGTGTATTTTTTAACCTACAGTTTTTATATTTTCCTGTCAAAATTATCAGAGGAAAAAAATAGAGGGAACTACTGCTGATGAAACATGAGTACCCTTAAATCTACCCAACGGAAATTTCTATGAAAAAGGAATTACACTTGATCCTCACAAATCAAAAAGCCAAATGCAGTGCTGCTATCAGTTGAGGCAGGAGACTCACGTAAACATAAAAGAGAGCAATCCAAATCCAAGTGTGTGACCCTCCAGTGGCAATGAAACGAAAAGCAGAGATTCAAAGGAACTTCAAATAAGATGCATTCATAAAAAATAATAAAGTTTATTCCAATGAGTGAGCGCTTTCGCCAAAGGCTTCTTCAGACTCTTAAAACAATGAATAAAACTGTTTGAATCATTTTTAAACCATCCTTAAGCTTCCTATTGGACATTACAAATTGATATGTCACATGTTATCTTGTCTTAAAGGAACAGATACTCAAAAAGTTAACATAGTTAAATGCAACAATATTTAGAAGGAATACTTCCATCCAAATATACAATTAAAGATCAGAATGTCCATGCAAATAAGTAAAAAGTATATGCATATACCCTGATACATTCTAAAAAATAAAAGGAGCATTGTGCTTGGTCCTATATCATTCTACAATCATTAAAAACTGTTGCTACATTCATTAAAAACCCTGAACATTCTCTCTCCTCATGGTGTTAAAAACATTAAAATCCATAGATAAACAGCAAGTTTTATCGGCGTTTCAATATCTAGCATCTCTACTAAGATAGTGGTGTGTCGAATGCAACTTTGCATATATCAGGTTAAAAACTAATATAGCGAGAACTCTGTACTAAAATGTAAGCGCATTCCTTTACCACAAAACAACATAGCGAATATAATGTATTTCGCGATGTGCCTCATCAAGGAGTCAGACCTCATCATATCGGTGAAAGGCTGTTGTCCAAGATTAAAAAATTCCACAAATAGGAACCTCTTAGATTCCACGTAAAACAAACTGTTTACAAGTTGTAAAGTGCCGTGTGCTGTAGGAACTCTGAATGCAATTGAGTACAACCTAACTTCATGCGCTATGGTAACTCAACGTGCGGTGAGCACGTTCTAAGCATCTAATTACTGAACAACAGAAACAATGTTTAAATTTCTAAGAAAAAAAGGTGAGCCTATATTCGTGCTGTCCTATGCCTGAAATAGACAATATTTGTAAGCACGATTATGCCCTAGAAGCATATATTGATCACAAAGTGTCACTATTTAAAACAATGAAACATGTACATATTAATGAGTACACTTATTAAAGTGTTCGCTGAACATAGCAGAGATGGCATTAACTAATACAAAATAAAAAGATAAAAACAGATAAATAGTGGAATGCTAGGCGTAACACATAAAAATTGACACAATAAAGCTTGAAATTAGCACAAAGCACACATATAATAATACCTAAGTATAAAGCTCCATAGATGATAGGGTCCCTAACTAGTAAAAAAGCAACTACTTCCATGTACATAGTTGGTGCTAAATATAACAACATTCTAAGTTAAAAGGTCAAATGAAAATGTGAAGAGATAAACAATCCGCAACAATACTAAGCCTGTACCTAATGATAAAACAAAACTATCTATTGATGTATGGGGTACCTAGCTCAGTCGCAAAATAAATTCCAGCTACAGTGAACAAATATATAGACGATATGCATGCTTGTATATACATGTGTATATATTTACACACATGCATGTGTAAACTATGCCCAATAACCACTAATATATTGAGGTGGTGAAAGGAGGGATGAAAACATACTAGTATGTGAGGTATGGGCTCAGAAGTAAGGCTAAAACAAGAAAGCCGAACATATTCAAAGGTCCATCAGTTCCTGGGATTTGATACTAAGAACACATCTACTTGTGGCTATAAAGCTCAGAACATTAATACTATGAAAATAATTATATTCAGTCTACAAGGACTGATTCTTACACTGATTTACTATAAGAGTGACATCAATACGTAGTTTTAAAATTACCTTACTACTCTATTTAGGTAATAGTAGGTTAAGTCATCTTCGTAGTCTTCTACTTCTTAAAATGGTTTGAGTTGCACTTTATCATTAAGCCCTGGTGAACTATCAGACCTTAGTCTGATAATCCAACGTGTCTCCTGTTCTAAGGTTTTGTTGATTAGATCACCACCTCTAAAACCCACGCTGACTTGTTCAATAACACAAAATTTAAAATTATGATTGGTGCCTGCTGTTGTATTGTGTCTAGCTAGGGCATTGGTCTCAGTACCTATCCTAATGTGGTAAATATGTTCCCTAACTCTTTCCTTAAGTGATCTATTGGTTTTGCCAATGTAATAGCTTTTGCAGGTTATACAGGTGGCCATGTATACCACATTCTTACTTTCACAGTTCGTGTTAGTTCTGAAGTTATATGTGCGATGCGTAACAGGATGCTCAAAAGTGGTATCTTTATTAATGTAGATGCATTGATTACAATGACCACAGGGTACTGTGTTTCTATCATTTATTGGTCTACTTTTCCCAGGATGTTTGGGTCTACATAAAATGCTTCTTAAATTCTGATGATTCTTGTAGGTTATACGTGGTGTTGGTCCTACTACCTCATTGACATCCCTATCGGATTTCAGTATTCCCCAGTGTCTATCCAGGGTTTTTCACCTCCAAGTTCATTTTACTGAAAGTGAGGTTGGTTCTAATTTCAGTTTTAAAGGCTTCGACTCTTCATACTACCTTCATGTGCCATAAAGTAAGGTTTAGCAGTACTGCTCTTAGACGCTCCACAGTTCTGACCATTTCTAATATTTCATTTTCTTTATAGCCCCTTTCTAGAAATCTATCCTTCATGTCCTCTATTCCTTTCTCATAGAACTCTTGTTGTGGGTTCAACCTTGATACTCTCATGAATTGTCCTTTAAGGACATTTTGGAATACATGTACAGGATGCATACTGTTTCTGTGTAGTATGTTGTTTCTTTGGCAGGCTTTCCTATGAATGGTTGTATTAATAAGGCCATTGGACATCCTGAATACTTCCACATCCAAAATGGTATAGTTTCATCTGAAAAATTCATGGTGAATTTAAAAAATCCGTAGTGTTATCCAAATAAGAAACGAAATTCTTTAAAGAGGGTTCATCACCCAACCAAATAAGGAAGAGGTCATCTACAAAGCGGCAATACATACCAACAAATTCATTGAAAAGTGGATGGTCATATAAGTGAACATCTTCCCACCTAGCTATCATTAGGTTGGCGTAACTATTAGCACAAGATGTGCCCATAGCTACGCCATCCTTCTGTAAGAATATGGATTCTTGAAAAGCAAAAGCGTTGTTAGTCAAGACAGTCTCAAGTAACAGAGTTATAAGATCAACTTTTTTATCCGAAAAGTCGGAATGTATCTTCAAATATTCTGTTAACATTCTTATTCCTGTGTCATTAGGAATTACAGTGAATAAACTGACTACGCCTAGTGTCACAAAAAGTAATGTTGCTGTTCACCTAAAGGTCGAGTTTGAGAGTATAAATCTAAGAGAAACTGTTTGCTATCTTTCAAAATATTCCTATTGTCATTGACTAAAGGTCTTAATACACTTTCCAAGTAAATAGATAGGGGTTCAGTGACCCAACCTTGCCCTGCAACAATGGGTCTGAGTGGTGGATCTACGCTGTTTTTATGGACTTTGGGGAGTCCCTGTATAATCGGGATGATGGGGTTGTTCACCTTAAAGTACTCATAGAGTTGTTGAGTTATGTCCAGAGACATAACTAAGTCATCCAAGGTATTATAAACACTGAACACCATATCTATTAAATTGTCCTTAGTTAGTATGGAGTAAGTATTGCTGTCATTTAACATTTGAAACATTTTGTTAGTGTAGTATATATCATCCATGATGACCACGGGCCACCTTTATCAGCTGGTCTTATTATTATAGAGCTATCATCTTTGAGTGAATACAATGCTTGTCTCTGCTTATAGTTCAAATTCGTCCATGTCTTGAAGGTGTTTTCTCCTGATAGCATTTGTATATGTCATCTTCCACTACATTGCCAAACACTTCAATTGTTGGGTGAAGTTGAGGCACGTAAGTGCTGTTAGGACGGTGCTTATTCTTAACTGAATTGTCATCAAACTGTCCAAACTCTAGCCTTAGTTGTAAATTACGAATGAACATTTTGGTTTCTATAATAGTGTCCACTAAGTCACTGTTCTTAGTGGGAATAAAACTTAGTCCTTTATTTAGGACTTGTTTCTCATACTCATTTAAAACCCTGCCGGAAAGGTTCATGATCAATGATTCTGCCTCCCCACATTTTCTTTATCGTGGGGCCTACTTGTTCCTGCTCGTCTAATCCATCCTTTCCTCTTCTGTCTCCCCCTGCTGGTTGACCTTCTTTTGTCCAAAAAATGATTTTGTGCTATGGGGAGGGGGGCAGGTAATATATTTGTATTCACAATAACACTATTTGTTTTTGGTCTTACCACTGCTGCACCTGACCTCTGTACATCCGTAATGCAGCCTATCAGACCTTCACCTACAACAGTACTGTTAACTCTCCCATTTCCTTGTGTCCTGTTAGGGCTTACATTGTCCGCTTCTAGATTATTGTTTGCTGTGACTGGTTGATCAGATTCTGTGGTTACACTGGTACCTAAAATGTCAGTGATATCACTCTGCTTATTGTTTAAATCAATTCTATTAAATGATCTACTTTCTGATGTATCACTGCGTGGATGTCTATCAGGATTGATTATAGGTGTGCTCAGTGTGGCATTCACAAAATTGTTACCTGTTCTACCTGGAGGCCTGCGTGAGGCATTTGAGCCCTGACTATAGTGTAAATTTGGATTAATTTCCCTAGGCCAGGTGAATACATTATTGTTCTTAAAATCTCTTACATCCCTGGTAATCTTAGCTTTCTTTTGGTCTAGCAACCGTTTCTCTAAAACAAAACATCTTCAATTACTTTCCCTAATCTTCCCATGCACATCTCATTGTTAGCATATTTACTTTCAAAGTCTTTAAACAAGTTATTTACAGTCAATCTCAGTCTCTCCTCTTCAGGCAGATGAAACTCAATTAAGAGTTTCATATAACTAAAACTCAACTCCATGTTGAGTTGCTGCCAGCGATATAGTAAGTCTGGTAGTGAGGTACCGGATGTAGGCATCTTCAGTACCCGTAGGCCGCGAGGTATAATACGTTTTTTCAAGCAACTTTCAAAATAATGTCTTTGAACTTGTAATTTAACCAATTTGCTGAAACCATACTCTAAATCTTGTAAGTCTTTAACAGAATCCATAGTACTCACATCAGTTCGAGTGACTGTCCCTCCATCAACAACTGGATTAAAATCCAATAATGAATTGATACTTCCAGATACACAAGTCTTAAATCTGTCAAGGACATTAGAAGTATGTTCCAGAACGCGTGGTACATATGGTAGTTCAATGTTTATGCTGCTTTCGTTCGCCATCCTTACTTCCTGCAGCACTGACCAAATAAATAATACAACTCAAAAAGCCAAATGCAGTGCTGCTATCAGTTGAGGCAGGAGACTCACGTAAACATAAGAGAGCAATCCAAATCCAAGTGTGTGACCCTCCAGTGGCAATGAACGAAAAGCAGAGATTCAAAGGAACTTCAAATAAGATGCATTCATAAAAATGATAAAGTTTATTCCAATGAGTGAGGGCTTTCGCCAAAGGCTTCTTCAGACTCTTAAAACAATGAATAAAACTGTTTGAATCATTTTTAAACCATCCTTAAGCTTCCTATTGGACATTACAAATTGATATGTCACATGTTATCTTGTCTTAAAGGAACAGATACTCAAAAGTTAACATAGTTAAATGCAACAATATTTAGAAGGAATACTTCCATCCAAATATACAATTAAAGATCAGAATGTCCATGCAAATAAGTAAAAAGTATATGCATATACCCTGATACATTCTAAAAAATAAAAGGAGCATTGTGCTTGGTCCTATATCATTCTACAATCATTAAAAAACTGTTGCTACATTCATTAAAAACCCTGAACATTCTCTCTCCTCATGGTGTTAAAAACATTAAAATCCATAGATAAACAGCAAGTTTTATCGCGTTTCAATATCTAGCATCTCTACTAAGATAGTGGTGTGTCGAATGCAACTTTGCATATATCAGGTTAAAAAACTAATATAGCGAGAACTCTGTACTAAAAATGTAAGCGTACCTTTACCACAAAACAACATAGCGAATATAATGTATTTCGCGATGTGCCTCATCAAGGAGTCAGACCTCATCATATCGGTGAAAGGCTGTTGTCCAAGATTAAAAAATTCCACAAATAGGAACCTCTTAGATTCCACGTAAAACAAACTGTTTACAAGTTGTAAAGTGCGGTGCTGTAGGAACTCTGAATGCAATTGAGTACAACCTAACTTCATGCGCTATGGTAACTCAACGTGCGGTGAGCACGTTCTAAGCATCTAATTACTGAACAACAGAAACAATGTTTAAATTTCTAAGAAAAAGGTGAGCCTATATTCGTGCTGTCCTATGCCTGAAATAGACAATATTTGTAAGCACGATTATGCCCTAGAAGCATATATTGATCACAAAGTGTCACTATTTAAAACAATGAAACATGTACATATTAATGAGTACACTTATTAAAGTGTTCGCTGAACATAGCAGAGATGGCATTAACTAATACAAAATAAAAAGATAAAAACAGATAAATAGTGGAATGCTAGGCGTAACATAAAAATTGACACAATAAAGCTTGAAATTAGCACAAAGCACACATATAATAATACCTAAGTATAAAGCTCCATAGATGATAGGGTCCCTAACTAGTAAAAAAGCAACTACTTCCATGTACATAGTTGGTGCTAAATATAACAACATTCTAAGTTAAAAGGTCAAATGAAAAATGTGAAGAGATAAACAATCCGCAACAATACTAAGCCTGTACCTAATGATAAAACAAAACTATCTATTGATGTATGGGGTACCTAGCTCAGTCAAAATAAATTCCAGCTACAGTGAACAAATATATAGACGATATGCATGCTTGTATATACATGTGTATATATTTACACACATGCATGTGTAAACTATGCCCAATAACCACTAATATATTGAGGTGGTGAAAGGAGGGGATGAAAACATACTAGTATGTGAGGTATGGGCTCAGAAGTAAGGCTAAAACAAGAAAGCCGAACATATTCAAAGGTCCATCAGTTCCTGGGATTTGATACTAAGAACACATCTACTTGTGGCTATAAAGCTCAGAACATTAATACTATGAAAATAATTATATTCAGTCTACAAGGACTGATTCTTACACTGATTTACTATAAGAGTGACATCAATACGTAGTTTTAAAATTACCTTACTACTCTATTTAGGTAATAGTAGGTTAAGTCATCTTCGTAGTCTTCTACTTCTTAAAAATGGTTTGAGTTGCACTTTATCATTAAGCCCTGGTGAACTATCAGACCTTAGTCTGATAATCCAACGTGTCTCCTGTTCTAAGGTTTTGTTGATTAGATCACCACCTCTAAAACCCACGCTGACTTGTTCAATAACACAAAATTTAAAATTATGATTGGTGCCTGCTGTTGTATTGTGTCTAGCTAGGGCATTGGTCTCAGTACCTATCCTAATGTGGTAAATATGTTCCCTAACTCTTTCCTTAAGTGATCTATTGGTTTTGCCAATGTAATAGCTTTTGCAGGTTATACAGGTGGCCATGTATACCACATTCTTACTTTCACAGTTCGTGTTAGTTCTGAAGTTATATGTGTAGCGTAACAGGATGCTCAAAAGTGGTATCTTTATTAATGTAGATGCATTGATTACAATGACCACAGGGTACTGTGTTTCTATCATTTATTGGTCTACTTTTCCCAGGATGTTTGGGTCTACATAAAATGCTTCTTAAATTCTGATGATTCTTGTAGGTTATACGTGGTGTTGGTCCTACTACCTCATTGACATCCCTATCGGATTTCAGTATTCCCCAGTGTCTATCCAGGGTTTTTTCACCTCCAAGTTCATTTTACTGAAAGTGAGGTTGGTTCTAATTTCAGTTTTAAAGGCTTCGACTCTTCATACTACCTTCATGTGCCATAAAGTAAGGTTTAGCAGTACTGCTCTTAGACGCCCACAGTTCTGACCATTTCTAATATTTCATTTTCTTTATAGCCCCTTTCTAGAAATCTATCCTTCATGTCCTCTATTCCTTTCTCATAGAACTCTTGTTGTGGGTTCAACCTTGATACTCTCATGAATTGTCGTTAAGGACATTTTGGAATACATGTACAGGATGCATACTGTTTCTGTGTAGTATGTTGTTTCTTTGGCAGGCTTTCCTATGAATGGTTGTATTAATAAGGCCATTGGACATCCTGAATACTTCCACATCCAAAAATGGTATAGTTTCATCTGAAAATTCATGGTGAATTTTAAAAATCCGTAGTGTTATCCAAATAAGAAACGAAATTCTTTAAAGAGGGTTCATCACCCAACCAAATAAGGAAGAGGTCATCTACAAAGCGCAATACATACCAACAAATTCATTGAAAAGTGGATGGTCATATAAGTGAACATCTTCCCACCTAGCTATCACTAGGTTGGCGTAACTATTAGCACAAGATGTGCCCATAGCTACGCATCCTTCTGTAAGAATATGGATTCTTGAAAAGCAAAAGCGTTGTTAGTCAAGACAGTCTCAAGTAACAGAGTTATAAGATCAACTTTTTATCCGAAAAGTCGGAATGTATCTTCAAATATTCTGTTAACATTCTTATTCCTGTGTCATTAGGAATTACAGTGAATAAACTGACTACGTCTAGTGTCACAAAAAGTAATGTTGCTGTTCACCTAAAGGTCGAGTTTGAGAGTATAAATCTAAGAGAAACTGTTTGCTATCTTTCAAAATATTCCTATTGTCATTGACTAAAGGTCTTAATACACTTTCCAAGTAAATAGATAGGGTTCAGTGACCCAACCTTGCCCTGCAACAATGGGTCTGAGTGGTGGATCTACGCTGTTTTTATGGACTTTGGGGAGTCCCTGTATAATCGGGATGATGGGGTTGTTCACCTTAAAGTACTCATAGAGTTGTTGAGTTATGTCCAGAGACATAACTAAGTCATCCAAGGTATTATAAACACTGAACACCATATCTATTAAATTGTCCTTAGTTAGTATGGAGTAAGTATTGCTGTCATTTAACATTTGAAACATTTTGTTAGTGTAGTATATATCATCCATGATGACCACGGGCCACCTTTATCAGCTGGTCTTATTATTATAGAGCTATCATCTTTGAGTGAATACAATGCTTGTCTCTGCTTATAGTTCAAATTAAGGCCCATGTCTTGAATGTGTTTTCTCCTGATAGCATTTGTATATGTCATCTTCCACTACATTGCCAAACACTTCAATTGTTGGGTGAAGTTGAGGCACGTAAGTGCTGTTAGGACGGTGCTTATTCTTAACTGAATTGTCATCAAACTGTCCAAACTCTAGCCTTAGTTGTAAATTACGAATGAACATTTTGGTTTCTATAATAGTGTCCACTAAGTCACTGTTCTTAGTGGGAATAAAACTTAGTCCTTTATTTAGGACTTGTTTCTCATACTCATTTAAAACCCTGCCGGAAAGGTTCATGATCAATGATTCTGCCTCCCCCACATTTTCTTTATCGTGGGGCCTACTTGTTCCTGCTCGTCTAACGATCCTTTCCTCTTCTGTCTCTTATAGTAAATCAGTGTAAGAATCAGTCCTTGTAGACTGAATATAATTATTTTCATAGTATTAATGTTCTGAGCTTTATAGCCACAAGTAGATGTGTTCTTAGTATCAAATCCCAGGAACTGATGGACCTTTGAATATGTTCGGCTTTCTTGTTTTAGCCTTACTTCTGAGCCCATACCTCACATACTAGTATGTTTTTCATCCCCTCCTTTCACCACCTCAATATATTAGTGGTTATTGGGCATAGTTTACACATGCATGTGTGTAAATATATACACATGTATATACAAGCATGCATATACGTCTATATATTTGTTCACTGTAGCTGGATTTTATTTTATGACTGAGCTAGGTACCCCATACATCAATAGATAGTTTTGTTTTATCATTAGGTACAGGCTTAGTATTGTTGCGGATTGTTTATCTCTTCACATTTTCATTTGACCTTTTTAACTTAGAATGTTGTTATATTTAGCACCAACTATGTACATGGAAGTAGTTGCTTTTTTACTAGTTAGGGACCCTATCATCTATGGAGCTTTATACTTAGGTATTATTATATGTGTGCTTTGTGCTAATTTCAAGCTTTATTGTGTCAATTTTTATGTGTTACGCCTAGCATTCCACTATTTATCTGTTTTTATCTTTTTATTTTGTATTAGTTAATGCCATCTCTGCTATGTTCAGCTTAACACTTTAATAAGTGTACTCATTAATATGTACATGTTTCATTGTTTTAAATAGTGACACTTTGTGATCAATATATGCTTCTAGGGCATAATCGTGCTTACAAATATTGTCTATTTCAGGCATAGGACAGCACGAATATAGGCTCACCTTTTTCTTAGAAATTTAAACATTGTTTCTGTTGTTCAGTAATTAGATGCTTAGAACGTGCTCACCACGCTGAGTTACCATAGCATGAAGTTAGGTTGTACTCAATTGCATTCAGAGTTCCTACAGCACACGGCACTTTACAACTTGTAAACAGTTTGTTTTACGTGGAATCTAAGAGGTTCCTATTTGTGGAATTTTTTAATCTTGGACAACAGCCTTTCACCGATATGATGAGGTCTGACTCCTTGATGAGGCACATCGCGAAATACATTATATTCGCTTTGTTGTTTTGTGGTAAAGGTACGCTTACATTTTTAGTACAGAGTTCTCGCTATATTAGTTTATTAACCTGATATATGCAAAGTTGCATTCGACACACCACTATCTTAGTAGAGATGCTAGATATTGAAACGCGATAAAACTTGCTGTTTATCTGTGGATTTTAATGTTTTTAACACCATGAGGAGAGAGAATGTTCAGGGGTTTTTAATGAATGTAGCAACAGTTTTTTAATGATTGTAGAATGATATAGGACCAAGCACAATGCTCCTTTTATTTTTTAGAATGTATCAGGGTATATGCATATACTTTTTACTTATTTGCATGGACATTCTGATCTTTAATTGTATATTTGGATGGAAGTATTCCTTCTAAATATTGTTGCATTTAACTATGTTAACTTTTTTGAGTATCTGTTCCTTTAAGACAAGATAACATGTGACATATCAATTTGTAATGTCCAATAGGAAGCTTAAGGATGGTTTAAAAATGATTCAAACAGTTTTATTCATTGTTTTAAGAGTCTGAAGAAGCCTTTGGCGAAAGCGCTCACTCATTGGAATAAACTTTATTATTTTTTATGAATGCATCTTATTTGAAGTTCCTTTGAATCTCTGCTTTTCGTTTCATTGCCACTGGAGGGTCACACACTTGGATTTGGATTGATCCTCACAAATATTCAAGACTTAATGTTGAAAATGGATAAACTGGATCATAAAGTGGATAAAATAAAAGAAGATTCAACTAAGCAGACTGAACTATTAAGTGACATTTCAAAACAGCAAAAGATTCAAATAACAGCACCGAATGAATCAGTTTCAGACATTGACTGTAGACTAATAGATGGGAAAAACATTGAACTCCTCTGACAACAAAATACTAGACATATTAATAAAATTGATAATTTAGAAAACCAGTCCAGAAAAATAATATTAGAATCTATGGTATACCAGAAGGTATGGAAGGAGACAATACAGTGAATTTTTTAACTACTTGGCTTCCCAAATCTACCAGAAGCTCTTAGCCTTTGTTATCGAAAGACCCCACAGATCCTTATCTACAATTCCTTTAAACAGCAAAAATATCCACCCAAGATCAATAATTGTAATATTTATTTCCAGCCAAGATAAAGGTCTCATATTAAAATGAGCTTTGGCACTTTCTCCTTTGAAAATAAATGACCAGTTAATTAGATTTGACAATGATTACTTCTCAGCTGTCATATCAAAAAGGAAAACTTTTATCCCTCTAATTAACTCATTAAAACAAGCTGGTATCAAAACACGATTGGTATATCCAGCCAAGATAAGATTTTGCCTTCCAGAAGAAAAAAAGACCTTTGATACCCTTGAGGAAGCAAACACCTTCATTAGGAAGAAAAACCTAATAAACACAGAAGAGCAAATGGATATCACCTCTGCATCTAAAGGTGACTTGTCAGTGAAGGAAAAAAAATCCAGAGACAAATAAACCAACAATAGGCATATGTAATCCTCTCTTATTTATAACAAATCACTAATTTGCATCCTCTAGGAACATCTATCCAAAATATCCAAGGTAAAATACTGTATTTCATATGTTTTAGTTAATTCTAACATATTTGATAATCTTACTTTGCAATCCAGTAATAACAGGCAAAAGGTTTTGTTTAATTAATTAAGATAAGCTTTTGGGGACTGTGGTTGTCAAACAATTAATATACAACACTTTGTTTAGCAAAACATTACACTGTCTGTTTAATATAGGCTGAAGAAGAGCAGATTTTAATGGTAAAATGACATTGCTTTTAATGATCTGGTCTATTCTTTATGTAAAAAGACCTTTCCATATAATGATTAAAACTTTATTTCCTAGCTAATCTGTAACTGGTTTCATGTATTTCACCTTTTATAGTCAAGCTGAAGTACAATGTATAAATCTATACTTCTAAAGCATGTCTAGTGTTGTTGGACACATGCAGTGTCATTTGTTGAATATTTTATGTTAAAAATGATACATTTACAATCCTGGTGGCCTTTTCTATACATTTTTGACACTTTTATCAAATGGAAAATGGCTTAATTAAATAAACAAGGTTAACACCGCACATCTGCTTGTACTACAGTCAAGAATTATATTATAGAATGATTATTTCCACCACCATACCATAATTTTCTACTGGAGAGACTTTTTGAACTGGCTCGAGCCCTTGAAACCATCCAGAAGCTTCATCAATGAACAAGATCCACTGTGACGTCATACTGGAAGCTGTATATGACCTTTAGCTTCTTCTTTCACTTCCGTACTTGCCAGACCAATTGGAAAGCTGCAAGATGAAACAAAACATTAATAAAAACATCCTTTGAACTTTTAATCACTTGTAAGTGTCTAAATATGTTATTTCACAATTGTAGCACAGTTTTTTACTTACAAGACAGCTTACATCTAATGTTTGTAACTTTACAGTACTAAAATACCATACTGCAGTTTCCTGATTTACCATGTAAAGAAAAAACAATAATTCTAATATCAAATATACAGGTCATGCAAATATGAGATAGGCATACAGAGTTTCAGTTTTAATAATGTATTTAATGCAGCACTGTGACAAACAATTAAAGCTATGCATGAAATAGATTAAATGGATGTAATGCATACAGAATAATATAACATATCCATGTTACAATATGCCATTACTGTGTATGCTGCCAGCTTGGTAGGATGTGGGTTTTGTTCTCCATATTAATATATGTAATATAGTAATATGAAATGCCAAAGTATTGAGCAATATGCAATAATGAGCTGATTTAAGGGCAGCAACCCCCCTTTTTTTTGGGGGGGGGTATTATCATATTATATATTCATACAAAAAAGACTATCATACCCTCATAAATCATATATATAAAGAATGAGGTGCAGTTTGCATAACAGCTGATAAACAACACAATAAGATTCATCAAATAGACATAGAGGAATATTTCTTGCTGTACAATAAATACTGAAGAAAAACCTAGAATATACTAAAAACTGACCTTCTAATACAGTATGGATGTGACAGCCAGTGCATACCCCTGAGAAATAATGACATGAGGCGACATAGGTATTTATATTCAACCAGCCTTCTAATACCTATGTAACCATAATTTGATATATGCATTGATATACTATGGAGTCCATACATAATATGTAGCATTCCATATTGCTGTAACATTTTCTGGAAGTATATGTTTTTGTTGAGAACCTCCATATATGTAGGAATGTACTGGACAGGTGTGGGTGGTGTTGGAGATGTGGTGCTGGTGGTGTATGTGTGAGACAGCAAGGATTCTAGGTTCTTAATGTAGTTGCATCTCTCACATATTGTGTCCCTAGGTGGTAGAAGAAGAGGGCTGTCCATGAACACAAGGTTGCTACACTGTCTCAGGATGCCCATATCAACAAGACCAGCAGGAGAAACCCCAGGAAAGTATCCGTACATGGATGTCAAAAGCTGTGGAGGTAAAGGATAGTAGAGTGCATACTATCAGAATAGACTACCTATAGGTGTGAATAGGGCTGGATAAAATCACAGTAGTTGCAAGGGAGGGCGTCAGTTACAGAGGAGTGCTGGTAAGGGAAAAAATGTATCTGAGATACCTTGCAATGGGTTAAAACAGCACAGTGGCAGTGCTCAATGAGCAAACAAGTGTAACACCCTGCAAACACAGGGTATAAATACCAGAAAAGATGGAAGAATCTAGAAGCTTGAATTACTACCCAATCCTGCTAGCCCCTGCTCTTTCAACCACTCACTCATGCTAGAGAAGGTCAGGCAACCCTGTTACTGTCACTAACATCGAAGATGACACTACCAGCAGAAGATGTCTGCAGAAACACAGGAAACTCAATAAGCAAAACAACCAGGCCTAGATAACAGCAGGTCTCTAACCAGACTATACTAGCTGACTAGAACACTAAATCCTCACAAAAAATGCACAGAGAAGGACAGATAGAGCACTCACAAACAGAAACTACAACTCTCATAGGTTCATAGGTGTGTACTAGGCTAATGGCCCTGGAGCCTTTCCAAGCCTAGTCCATAGGATTACCCTGGCATCGTGCCACCCAACCTTAGTTCCCAGTACCTCTGTCAAGTAGAACCACTGGAGTAATCCCCGGGATGAATTTTCCATTTTCCAACAACTTATCAAGATTTCTCTTGAAGAGGGCCAGTGAGGTGCTCTGTTTGACATGTATGGAAAGTCTATTCCATTGTATGGGAAGTCTATTTTCAGTATGAAAAAGCAGTTTACAGTTAAGTAATTCAATAAAAATGCAATTACAGTAATGAAATACTATCTAGCAATGAAAATACAGTTAAAACAGTATAGAACAGTACAAAAATCAAAAATGCAATGAAATAGTAAAAAAAGTTTTATAACAATGCAAAATGTAGTAGATTAGCTGTATAACTATAAGCATTAAGAAGTGCAATTCAATGAAATAAATGTAAGAAAAAACTTATTCTGCTCTTGGAGCCTCAGGGAATTTCTGCTTTGTCACAGTGATGAATCACCACTCCTCAGTCTGGTAAAAGCAAGGTGTTTCTCATACCCAGCAGCATGCCTCTACAAAGAAAAGTTCCTGAGTATTACTTTAGAGATGATCTATTGAGAAAATGTATCATTACAAGACTTCATTCAACAAGGACATGGCAATAATTTGAGAAGGCATGGTGGGTGCAAAGCTAACTATAGCCTTTCCTGAATTTCTGTATGAATCATGCTAGAAACATACATTTGTGAATCCACTGTCACTATATACAGGGGAAATTAAGTTTTTCAGATTTGGTTTAGAGTTGTAATTCCTTTCTGAGTTGGTAAATTTTGATGGGTCTATATTGAATGTTCGAACATTCAAAATTCCGAATCTTATATGGTCGAAACTATATGATCAGATTTTTGAATGTTTGAACATTGTAAAGGAGATCTATGTACAGCACGGAATGGTAAGGTTTCCCTTTTCTGCACTACAGTGTGATCTCGCCCCCAGATTCGGTAAGCCCTGCATGGCGTGCAGACTAGTGCAGGACCTCTTGCAGGCAATATGTCTGCCATGCGATTCTGGAATAACCTGCAGGGACTTGCACGAGTGCTCCTTCACTAGTCCTGCATGGACTCAGCCCCTGTATGCAAATTACCCCATTTGCAGGAGATATCCATGCAAATGAGGTGAATTTGTGATCCAGGAAGTTGGAAACTGGCTGTGCAGGACTAGTGTAATCTCCAGAAATGTACTCCGCCAGTAACGGAGTACATTTCTGGAAATTACAAAACAGAGCCATGACAGCTCCAAATAAAGGGTAGCTATCATGTAGAAAGCATGCCAATGGCCAACAATAAGGCCATTGGCATGGAAAACATTTGCAAAAATAAAAAAAATCAACTTTTATTTTTTTTAGCCGATCTCGGTTATTTAAGCGTAGGGCACCGGCTTGCAAATGGGATCGGACGGAAAATAAGACAAAAAACATAAAATAAGCATTCTAACCAAAATTTTGCCATTATACCCAATGACAGCAGAAGACAACATGGCCAGTCAATAGTGGTTGCTAAGAAGGGAGGTTCAGTGTGGGACATGTAACTATGCATCAGCAGGCAATCCTATGCAAATGAGGGGAATGATACTGAATCCCAGATTTCCCCTGCATGCTAGTCAGCAACCAACAGTGTAAGAGCAGGAATAGCTTGGTGCAAGCCTAGGAGTTATCTGACATCATGGGGGGGGGGGGATGTCAGGCATACTGTAAGTGGATTGGAGCCCTGTGGCTTGGGTTTGCTCTTAGCTTAGTAGAGCTAAGCAAGGGGGTGTGTCTGAGGCTGCCTAGCACTCTGTACATTGCCTAAGCAGGTGTGTGCTACGCATCGGGTTTTAAAGGAAAAATAAAAAAGTAAACTAGGAAATAGCAGCTCTGTGCATATTTGAGTACTGTGTTTGTGTGGTGCGCCCCCGGGCTTAAACAGGAAGGCAATGGGAAGGGAAAACAGCAGTAGGAAGGTAATCTAGGAGACCTAGCATAGCTGGCAGGTGAAATGTATCAGAATCAGCCAGTTACATAGACAGCAGACCAGCCCAGCCAAGAACACTACTATAAACTATGCAAACACTTTTCCCTCTGTTTTTTCCCACATACTCTACACCACCGGTTTATACAAGTGGGGAAATTTTAACAAACAAAACAACAGAATGATAGTGACTGCAGCAGCTATCAGACATCAGCATGTGGAAGAGGCTGAGGGTGGTGAGGATGAAAATGCTGTTAACCAACCCACAGTGAGGAGATGGAGAAGGGTGTACAGACCCAGAGTAATCTACCAGTGGCTACATGAGCTGGAGAGAGTGGAGCGCTATAGGGTGGACAGGGACCTCCTACAGCAAATTGTTGAGCTGTGCCAGCCACACCTGACACACAGAACCAACAGAGGGGAACCCATCCCAGTGGATACCAAGGTATGTGTAAGACTAGGAATACTAGCCACAGGTACCTTCCAAAGCCAACTGAGGATATCATAGGGATCTCACAGGCATCAGCATCCAGAGTATTTCACCAGTTCCTGGATGCCATGTCAGCACATGCCGGTGAGCACGTATATTTCCTCAACACCTGTGAGGTGTTTGCCAGCAATATGTGTCTCTTCCACCAAATAGCAGAATACCCTGAGGTGGTGGGTGCTATAGACTGCACGCATATATACATCAAAGCACCACTCGGTGAGTGCGGTAGGGTCTACATCAACCACAAGGGCTTCCCCTCCATCAACTGCCAGGTTGTGTGAATGCCCAGGGCATTATAATGAATGTGTGTGCTGGCTGCCCTGGAAGCTATCACAATTCCCACATCTGGCATCTGACGCAGCTGTACCAGAGATTTGCCAGTGGGGACATCCCTTATGGTCACCTAGTGGGGGATGCTGGTTAAGCACTGGAGCCGTGGCTGATGACACCCATCAGAGATGCACATACACCAGAACAAGAATGCCATAATGAGGCACACGCACAGACCAGAATCATAATAGAGCGTGTATTTGGGATGCTCAAGTCACGGTTCTGGTGCCTTGACACATCCGGTGGAGCCTTGCAGTACTCACCAGCTACATCTACAAATTGTTATCATATGTGCCATGCTACACAATATGATCCTGCGAAAACAGCTGCAGCAGAAACAGCATGGTGCAGGGCCACACAGCCTTCCACCAATGCCAAGGCCTGCACAGGCACAGAGTGACTTGGAGAAGGAACAACCTGAGCCTGCCCCAGTAGGCAGAAGGAGACATGCCCAGTATGCCATGGCCTTGGCAAAGAGCCAATGCATAGCACATACACTGACACAGTAGGGACCCAGGGAATGACACCTCTCTCTGACTCACACATACAGTAAAAGGGATGCCAAACATGACACTACCTGTGCTCAACCATGTATAGGGAGTGTACTATGTGACTCTGACATAGAGAGCCCCCAGCACCATCCTCAATACTGGCACACCGACAAGGTAAGTCACTCCCCTTACCGATTGCTGATTGGAGTAGTATGTGTAGTTACTTGTATCTATGGTATGGATGTGAGCATGCAAGGGAATCGGGTAGCTGAATAGGATGCCAGCAGATAGTAGACACCTATAGTGGTAGCATGAGATCTGTAACAAATACAGGTTTCACCATAGTAGCCAGTACTTCACATATTGACAAAACCCACTGCAGGAAATGTGCTGGGCCACATGTGTGTCCATATGACAGACACATGCCAGTCAGGAAAGTTCACATACCAAACAAGAGTCACAGTCAGCAGGACAGGTGTAGACAAACACAAACAAAGGCTGTGCTAAGGCCACTGAATGATGCCTATGGGTAGTTCCCCCTAGGCCTACACAGACAGACCACATCAGTTCAGGCAGTGGGGTGTTAGTTTTAAAGGGTAGGAAGTCAGAAAGTAATATGTAAGTCAATCAAACGTAGGACCTGTAGTGCACTGACATGCCTCGTGTCAGCATGATAGGTTAGAAAACAGAATGAAATGGAGTACCTGACATACCAGTACAGTCACAGCAAATGTGTACAAGTGTCAGGTGTGCCCCCCCCCCCAATCCTGTGTAGCAATGTAGAAACAGTCAGGTATGCCCCACATAGCCTATGTAGACATGTAGTAACAGTCAGGTGCCCACCCAATCCTACGTAGAAATGTAGTAACAGTCAGGTGCGCTCCCCCCAATCCTATGTAGACATGTAGTAACAGTCAGGTGTGCCTCCCAATCCTGTGTAGCAATGTAGAAACAGTCAGGTGTGCCCCCCATAGCCTATGTAGACAGTAGTAACAGTCAGGTGTGTCCCCCCAATCCTACGTAGACATGTAGTAACAGTCAGGTGTGCCTCCCCATCCTGTGTAGCATTGTAGAAATAGTCAGGTGTGCCCCCCATAGCCTATGTAGACATGTAGTAACAGTCAGGTGCCTTCCCCAGTCCTATGTAGAAATGTAGTAACATTCAGATGTGCCCCCCCATCCTGTGTAGACATGTAGTAACAGTCAGGTGTGTCCTCCCCAATCCTATACAGAAATGTAGTAACTGTCTGGGGTGCCTCCCCCAATCCGATGTACACACGTTATAACTGTCAGTTGTGCCCCCCAATCCTGTGTAGCAATTTAGAAACAGTCAGGTGTGCTCCCCCATATCCTATGTAGGCATGTAGTGACAGTTAGGTGTGCCCCACCCAATCCTATGTAGAAATGTAGTAACATGTATGTGTAGTTATAATACCAGTGGAGCATGGATGCCCAGAGTTGGCCAAGGTAGCAGGATAAATTTTAGCATTTGTACAATATCCAGGTATGTGTGTGCCAGGTTGGTGTGTGTTTCATATTGTGTGAGAGTGGTCAGTATGTATGCATGTTGAGGTATGACCTGGTGGCAATTGCCCACTACTGCCAATGACAGGGCCAAGTCCTCAAAACTGCAGTGCCAAAGGCAGTTCCCATCAGTATAACACATGCTAGCAGTAAGCCATTGTAAATGTATTGTGGTAATATGTGTCACCATCTGAAAGACTGGCATGGCATGGCTGTTGGGCTAGATATACAAGCAGTACACTGGGGAAAGTACCCAAACATACAGTATATAATGTTTAACTGTGAAATGGACACACCCTTGGAATTGTACATACAGGTATGCATCACATTATTTGGGCCTGTAGTAGGGAATACCGGAGTAGTCTGTCCAAACACTTGCAGATCACAAAGGTGGTAGGACTGATGTATTGGGAAACAGCTGCTGTCCCTGCAAATGCCACTATAACTGGAATGCCCCATGCATATCTGCGCATCACAGGCAAGTAGTGTCCATAGCGCACATGCACCCAGCTCACCCAAACACAACCCACGGGTACCTCTCTGGTCATATCCCTGTTGTTGGGAATGGGTACAATATGACCCCCATGTGTATATGGCGATAGCAACAGAATGCACCATGCAGTGCAAGTGTCCCATGCAGGTGTGTCCCTAGCTGTAGGTAGCACCCTGCCAGCATCCACACCACCTGATCAGTACTGATAGAAAGTACTGGCATGAACACCTAGCACACCTACCCTGTCACCCCAGGGGAATATACTGTATCGCGATCTGGGACTGTAGGAATGACAGAATGCAATGGCCTGCCACAGCTGGCCTGCATCACCACCAAATGGCCTATAGGCCTCTGCCAAAATCCTGTGTCTCATACGTACTGCCAATGCATGTTATGTCATGGACACCCACATAACAACATAACACACTCCTCATAAGCCACATGCAAGCCATGTGGACAAATCATAGTAACATGTCCACCATGTCCCAATGCATGAACTGTGTATCAACACCAAAACACAGCTGTGATGAGGTGATAACCTTAAGGAAAGTATCAGAGATAGTATGCATAATGTATGGCAGAGAATAGAATAATAGAAGGGGGGTGGTAGCATGGGCAGCATGGAATGTGCAAGGTCCAACACACAGCTGTGTGCACAAACTATCCCTGGCTGCAAACGCATAAATGGGTGGCTACAAACCTTCCCTAACACCACAATAGGGGTAATGTCCTGACTCATGGCCCCTGCCTCTGGGTAACCTGTGTGAATCTGTACAGCTGTGAGGTATTGCACAGCAAGTTAAGGCCATACTGTCATGTCAATGGATGTACAAGTATGGGATCATCTGCCAGCACTGTGCCAAGGTGCTGAACTGGATACACAGACCCAGCAGCAAGTGTCTGCAGCTCCCCCTCCAGAATGGCATAACTTACTATGAATATGTGTCTGCCTACAATACCGGACACACCTGCATTCACCATTGTTCCCCAGGACATCACTGTGAGCAAGAATGTCCACCTGACAGTACTTGAGGACATAAAACATCACAGTGTATAACAGTATACGTCTGAATATCTATGCTAACACCAGTGCCATGTAGCAGAAGCAGCACAGACACAATCACCTACAGTACACACTATCCCTTGCACAGTTTGTCCCCATATTGCAAAATGATCTACAGATACCCTGCAGAAACAGTTTGCTACCTGTAGATGTACAACACAAAGGTCTGCACTGGAGTACAAATGACCTGGAATGGATCCACACATTCAATACAGAAGGGCATGCTGGGCATGCTTACACACACAGAGAAATGAAGGCAATGTCAGACAACAACATACCGAAAGGTCATACTGGGCATGCTCACACACTTAAACAAATGAAGCCCATGTCTGCAAACAACAGTGGACCATACATATCTGACTGTTGCAGATGTTAGTGCATACACTCCTCAGTATGCACCAGTCATGCTTTGCACACACTGTGGATAGGAATACAGACATATATCCAAGGACAACACACTATAATAAGTCAACACACTATAATAAGTCAAAGGTAGACATACATAGATGTGTGGAATAGAGTGACTGTGACAAAGAGCCATCCATCATGAGGCCTGTCCCACCCAGCACACAGCCAAATGGCTACAACCACATGATGTGTAAATGTCACTCACTGTAGAAATTAGCCACTGGTATCCATCAGTATTACAGACTATGTGGTGCAAGTGCTAGCTGTGCAACATGACTGTACAAAGCAGTAGTCATCTAGCAGCTGTATACACTTACCTGCGGAATATACCCTGTGTGTGCCTACATGTGGTGTGTCAATCCCATTAGTTGCCCTGTAATCTCTGTGGCACGTCCTAATACTGTGTAATGCTGTAGTGTGATAAGCTAGTTAGGTAGGAGTTCATAGGTTCATAGGTTCATAGGTTGGTACTAGGCTATCCCAGACATGACAATTGTGTGTGTGTGTGTATGTGTGTGTGTGTGTGTGTGTGTGTGTGTGTGTGTGTGTGTGTGTGTGTGTGTGTCTCTGTCTGTGTAGTGAGCAATGCTTTATATGCTTGTCATGCTCACTACAATTCAAATGTCCTACTTTGGCAAGGCTGCTGATGTCATTCCCTATAAAATACACCTTTGGGAACAGTGTAGCCCAGTAATCTCCATGGTGCATCCTATAACTGTGTAATGTTGTAGTGTGATACCCTAGTTAGGTAGGTGTTCTAATCCCAGACATGGCAACTGCTGTGTGTGTCCATGTCTGTGTAGCGAGCAATCCTTTTTAGGCTAGTCACTCTCACTACAGGTCAAATGCCCTACTTTGACAAGGCTGCTGATGTCATTCACTGTGAAATACATCTTTGGGATTTGTGTAACCCAGTAATTTCTGTGGCACGTCCTAATACTGTGTAATGATGTAGTGTGATAAACTAGTTAGATAGGAATTCTAAGCCCAGACATGGCAACTGTGTGTGTGTAGGGAGCAATGCTTTTTAGGCTAGTCACTATCACTACAATTCAAATGCCCTACTTTGGAAAGGATGCTGATGTCATTCACTGTGAAATACACCTTTGGGAAAGGTGTAGACAAGTAATCTCCATGGCACGTCCTATAGCTGCATAATGCTGTAGTGTGATAACATAGTTAGCTAGGAGTTCTAATCAAGACATGGTAACTGTGTGTGCATGTCTGTGTAGGGAGCAATGCTTTCTATGCTAGTCACACTCACTACAATTCAAATGTCCTACTTTAGCAAGGCTGATGATGTGAATCACTGTGAAGTATACCTGCAGGAAAGGGGTAGCCCGGTAATATCCATGGCACGTCCTATAATAGTATAATGCTGTAGTGTGATATGGTACCCTGGTAGGGGTTCTATTCCCATACCTTGTAAGTGCGGATGTTTGTGTGTGTGTTTCTATGTCTGTGTAGGGAGCAATGTTTTTAGGCTAGTCACACTCATTACAGATCAAATGCCCTACTTTGGCAAAGCTGCTGATGTCATTCACTGTGAAATACACCTTTGAGAATTATGTAGCCCAGTAAGCTCTGTGGCGCATCCTATGACAATCTAATGCTGTAGTCTGATATAGTACTCTGATAGGGGTTCTATTCCCACACATGGCAAGTGGGGATGTTTGTGTGTGAGTTTCTATGCCTGTGTAGGGAGCAATGCCTTTTAGGCTAGTCACACTCACTACAGATTAAATGCCCTACTTTGGCAAGGTTGCTGATGTCATTCAATGTGAAATACACCTTTGAGAAAGATGTAGCCCAGTAAGCTCTGTGGCGCATCCTATGACAATCTAATGCTGTAGTCTGATATAGTACTCTGATAGGGGTTCTATTCCCATACATGGCAAGTGTGGATGTTTGTGTGTGAGTTTCTATGCCTGTGTAGGGAGCAATGCCTTTTAGGCTAGTCACACTCGCTACAGATTAAATGCCCTACTTTGGCAAGATTGCTGATGTCATTCAATGTGAAATACACCTTTGAGAAAGATGTAGTCCAGTAATCTCTGTGGCATGTCCTATAACTGCATAGTCCTGCAGTGTAATAAACTAGTTAGGTGGTAGTTCTAATCCCAGACATGGCAAGTGTGTGTGTCTGTGTTTGTCATTCATATACTGTGTGGAGGAGGCCAGGAGTGTGTAACAAATAAACTCATTGTGGAGTGGGTTTTGCAAATTTCTTATATTGCCCTATTATATGTCACAATGTCCACCATACAAGGATAACAGATGTGAAATAGCCAAGAGGCTAGGGTGCCAATCCATACCCCTACATGTGACATCAAGGCCTGGTGAACAAAGTTAGCAACCCTTGTATTACCCAGAGAACACTCTCAACCCAAGTCTCATACACAAACACACTTGCCTAGGCAACAACCGCTATGGTGTTAGTACCCTGCATATTGCCCACAGATAGTAACCATGGTGTGACTGCAGCAGACTACAGAGGGCATGACACCCTGTGCATCAGTATAATAGGCACGTACATGAAGACAGTACACCTTCACTTTGTTCCCCACTGGACATCTGCAACATCTGTGGTGCCATCAAATGTGACCCACAAAGGACATACCATGCCTTAAACACATGCTCTGTATGGACAGATGCCACTGACACCAAGAAATACCTGTATCATGTTATCACTGTAGGTGCAGGGTCAACCTGCTGTCCCTTACCTGTTCCCGCCACATGAGGCCAGGACTGGCATATCTGATGATAACAATTTGTGTACACAACATGGGCCAGACACCTCAGGTACAGTTCCACATGTTACTGTGCATCCATGTGGGATGCGTGCACATCCCAGACACTGTCCATGTCATGGACTAAAGAACACATACATGGCAAGCAATGCACAGCAATGGCCACACACAATAGTTACCCAGGTGACTGGATGGTGAATACAATACCCACCTGTGTGGGCCAATCCAGACACTACACCCCTGAGCTACACTGCAGACCATTGTCATGTGGCCTTATGCCAAGGTATACCCATCACCTAGCCTTGTATAGCCTTCTGGCACAGTCACCCATGACACATCCAGGAAGCAATGCACCCATGCATGTAAGTACGGGCACCCTGTGTCTATGTGTGTGGTGTATGATGCTTCTGAGCACATTCACACTCACTACAATCCCCACTGGCATACTAAAGCATGTTGTCTGATGTCAGACACTTCCAAATACCCTTTGCCCATATAACCTCTGGATAACCCCTGTGGTGCATGCGATACCTGCACAGTACTGTATTGTGGCAAACTAACTAGTAAGGAGGTGTATTCCTGACCCTGCCAGTGTGTCAGTGTGTGTGTGTCCCTGAGAGTGTCTGGCTGTGTTGAAGCTGACACCTGTTCATGTGGACAGGAATGTGTACTACACCTACCATATTACTACCATATCACTGTTGCAGATGTTACTCACCATCACATATATGTTTGGAGAGCTCCTCAACATGTAAGCTATTTGGGGCATCCAATAACTGCATCGACATGTGATAGCAATACACAGTCAGGGGTTTGATTCCCTGTACTGGTAGGTGTGTGACACAAACATGCTTAGGTTTTACTGTCCCACCCCCTCCCTGACCTATCTTTGCCTCTGTCTGCCTCTCTCCCTCCATCTGTGGTGGATGTGGAGATGTACACCTGCTTTGCTTAAGCAGCAGCATGTGTTTTGTACGTGATGCTCATGATCAGCTGATGACCTCTGCATGAATTGCAGCTCTCCTCTAGCTGATTGCATGTGGAACAGATGTGGTAACATTCCCATAGCCAATTGCATGGAAACACACTCCAATATCTGGGAACATCATGTTGGTGTTGGGCCTTTTCATTCACTGTGAGCAGGACCTAGATCTGTTTGGCAAACAGCATCACAGATAGATTAGGGGTTTACCTCTAACAACATACACAGTGGAAACAGGACAACACACAGGAGGGGGATGTGCCTAACATGACTACAGAATGTAAGTGTTGCTATTCTGTATTTGGAGTAATGTTGGTTTAACAGGGTGTGTGTGGATATGGCTGGTCTACATGTTTTAATACCAGTCATGACAGTGCTATGTTTCTGAGGAAACCCCAATCTGTACGGTCATCTGCAGACTGGGCAATGTGTGGTGCCTTTTGTTTCTTGTGTTACTCACAGAGCACATATCTGTGAACTGCAGAAGCATAGTGTGAGGATTGCAGACAGTACATGGTGACAGACATGAGAGTTGCTGACTTCATATTCCTCATAGGACATATGTCACAACAAACCCTGTTACAGCAGTAAATGTATGAGGTTATCACAGCAACATGTCAATATTCACCCTGTATTTGTGCCTCCAGCCACAACTCTGCCAATCTGTGTACATATGTCATGTGGTAAGAGGTGCATATGTTCTGTACACCATAATTTAGTGACATTATATCTAATAACAAGCTAGTGAGATATCAGACTGCGACATATGTTATGTATAGTAGGGGTTATCTTTGAGGATATAACCTGGGCATTCTGTGGTTGTGCATACAGTACTGAGGTATGTGTACTTATGGTGATTGTCAACAGTGTTTGTATTCTGAATATGTACCTTGGCCTGTGTACAGACTGTGGTAGATGTCATTGTTCTTGGTCCTGTTCTAGCTGATGTTACATGCTGCTCCACTGTATGTTACCCTATTAGCTTACATGTTTGTAGGGCCAAACACACACATGTCCCATACCACAGACAGGCATCGGACCACACTGTGTAGTGGCGCAGTGTATGTAGGGTTAGTGTGTGAGTGGCACATATGAGTATGGTGTTGATCAGATAGTCCATATACTGTAATATTACTCTAGCTGCCATATGTGGCTGTGGCTGTGTTCAAATTGGTTGTGGTTATGCACTTTCACACAGGTGTCTGTTACTTTGTGCTGTGATATGCCTGTAGAGCCTGCTATATATGCAGGTACATGTGTATTCCCCCATAAGAAATGTAGGCCAGTGTTGTGGCAGTCTGCCTGTAGCCTGTACAGTGCTTTGTTACATGTCTAGCAGCTTAGTGTACTTACCCAGTGTGATGTTATGTCCAGATACTTGCCAGGTGTACTGTTATCAGGCCACCATAACAGTCATGTATGTTGGACAAAGCAGTGGGATGCTGTACAGATGTATGTCACTAACTAGTGGGACGTATGTGGCCATGGCACCTATGTACCAGCAGTTAGTATGTATCAGGACAGACAGGGATGTGTGAATGCATAACCTACGGAGGCAAATGTATACCAGTGTTTACATGATATACCCTTCTACATGGCTGTTATCCACATTGGCAGGCTCAGTCCACATGTCTTGCACTAAGTTCACTGCCTCTGGCCATGGACATGTGGACTGTGTCTGCCAGGGGTTCCACGGGCACATGCAGGTACATGCCTTGATCTGCTACTGTCACATGACAATGACAAATGTCCGCTGGTGTCAGGACCCTCCTGAGACTGGCCAGGACCATGTGCATGTGGCCTGCTGTGGTGTGGTTTGGACAGCACCCCCACAGTGCCAGGGATGGTACTGCCACTACGGGAGCCCCTCGGTGTCCTAGCACATCCATGTTGACTACCAGCTGTTGGTGTTGCTGGCCTACGTCCACGCGGCCATCGTTGCACTCCCATCACATGTTCAAGCATGGACAAACCACAGTCGATGAGGGCCATCATCTCACCAGACCGTTTATCCATGAACTTAGTTAACACATGGATGGCACCAGCCAGTTCAAGGGGGTTGTCACTTGCAGATGTGAGAGCAGCCCTCTGCAGCCTCAAGCCCTGTTTGGTGTAACATTCTATACATGCCTGTACCTCCATGACAGTCTGAAACATGCGCCTACTGGTACCAGCTATGTCAGCTATGCCAGGGGCATGATGTCCAGCGGTATGGCCACTGGTGATGGGGTATGTATAGGCACTGAAACTGTGTGCAGGGTTGGGGTGGTTAAAAGGGGGATGTCAAATGATGGTGCTGTTTTGGTCCATGACAACCCCACCTGTGCCTCAACAGTACTATCATCATCTTCGATGTCTGTATGTACATCAACATCAGATTGCATGCAGGAGGGACCCTGATCCACCTCGCCACTTGTGGGGGAAAACAATAAACACACTTTAAAACCTGTATAGCATTGCCTAACAATACACACACACAGACACACACACACACACACACACACACACACACACACACACACACACACACACACACACATACACACACACACACCACCGTAATACCTACCTGTCCATGACTTTACAGACAGTCCCACGTATATGTCCACATGTACCCCATCCTGCATCAGACTTGGTAACTTACACACATTGATATCACTCATTAACATATTACTCCTCTAAATGCCTACAACAGCGATCACAACACAAGACCTGTTACTACATTACCTGCTTGAACTGTGTGTAGTGGTTTTGGATGGCCTCACTGCTGTCATTCGGTGTTCACCCTGTGTATGTCCAGACATCATGAGCATGGCCCCTATATGTGCTGGCTACTATGCTCACTCCATAATACCATGCACTGGTGTGTCATGTTTATGTAATGCTCAGTACATGCCAGATATGCTGCTCAATCAGCCTATCATGTGACAAGAGGGGACAACATACTAGACCTGATCATTACCAACATGGGGACTCTATGCTCCACACCAGAAGTATATCCCTCATTGGTAAGATCAGACCATAAATTAATCTCACTGGATGTCCACATCCCGACCCCACCCCCAGCCCAGAAAACCACATTGAAAAACTTCTCAAAAGCGAACTTCTCACTTCTCAAAACTGAAGTGGAATCCTTCAAGGCCCCAGGGCCAGTGGAAACTACGGCCCAAACTGCAGAATCCTATATAAACGCATTCTACGGACATCTCCAGGAATGCATGGATCATGCTATCCCAAACAAAACCAAGACCCAATCATCCAAAGGCAGGCGTCCAGTCTGGTGGACCCCTGCCATAAATAAACTGTACAACAGAAGGAGGAAGCTACTACATGATAGAGCAAAATCCCTAATAGGGACGGCATCTCTGATCAGTACTAGCAAAAAATTACGATCCCTCATAAAATCCTCCAAGGCCAGCTTCGAGAGAAAAATTGCACAGGACACCAAAGACAATCATAAGGCTTTTTTCAGTTATGTTAGAAACCTGGGATGCAACTCCCAGACTTGTTCTGAGTTGATTCTAAACAACAAAAAATACACTGAACCCACAGACATCGCCAATATCCTGGCAGACAGGTTCAGTGCAAACTTCTCCACCGCCTCCCCCCCAAAAGAGCAAGTATCTATCCCAGCAGAGGGCTGCCTCCCAAACATCTCTGATGCTCAGGTGAAGGCTGCCCTCTCCAAAGCAAAAAACACTGCTTCCATGGGACCAGATGGCGTCCCAGGTCACGTCCTACATGAACTCCAAGAGGAACTAATCCCTCAAATAAAACAGCTATACAATCTCAGCCTCACTACAGGATATGTGCCCACAGAATGGCGTACAGCAACAGTGGTCCCACTCCACAAAGGTGGAGCCTCTACGGACCCTGGAAACTATTGCCCCATAAGCCTGACTAGCTTAGTCTGCAAGGCTATGGAGAGGATCATCATGGAGCTCATAAACAAAGACATTGGGGACCTACAGACACTAGATCCTACCCAGTTCGGCTTTGTCAAGGGCAGATCCTGCCTTTTGAACCTGGTTGACTTCTTCCAGTCACCAAAGCCATAGATGAAGGGAAGGTAGTCCACACAGCCTATCTGGACCTTGCAAAGGCATTTGACACAATACCCCACTCGGGCATCATAGATAAGCTATCCAGCTTAAATATAAACCCCTATGTCACAAGATGGGTCGCAAACTGGCTCAAAGACAGAACCCACAGAGTGAGAGTTGCTGGAGCCATGTCAGACTCGAAACCAGTCACAAGTGGCATCCCACAGGGTTCTGTCCTGGGACCACTTTTGTTCGGTATATACTTTTCCGAGGTACAGGAAAGCGTGGGAGGACTATGGCTCACCAAGTTCGCAGCCGCCTGCAAACTGGGCGCCATAACCAACTCTCCACCTGACACAAACACCCTTCAAAAAGGCCTCCCAGAGACAGATAACTGGTGCCAGCGCCATGGTCTAAAGCTAAATGCCAAAAATGTATAGTCATACCCTTTGGCAAAACAATGTGCCCACAAATTACCACATAGGCGGAAACCCATTAAGTACAGAGAAAGTTATTAGGGACCTGGGGACCCAAGTTGATAGCAATCTCTCCTTTGAAAACCACATTGCCAAAGTGGTTAGAAAGACCTTCTACATAGCCCACCTCATCATGAAGGGTTTCACATCTAGATCAAGAGAGGTAATCGTGCCCCTTTATTCATCCCTCATCAGTCCCATCATAGAATACAATGCCCCTTTTGGGATGTACCTTACCCGACACCTGCATCAATTAGAAAGACCCCAAAAGTATCTCACTAAGAGGATCAAGGGTCTCAAACAGATGCCATATGCTGCTCGGTTAAAAAAACTCCAGCTCTACTCAGTTGCATACCGCCTACTTCGAGGCGATCTATGCCTGACATACAAAGCTATGTCAAATCCAGAATTAATGGACATGCTCCACCTCAGTAAATATAAATCCCTTAGAGCCACAAGCTCGAGGGACTTGAACCTCAGCACAGAAATAAATAGAACTTGCTGGAGGGACAGGTTCATAACCCAGAGGCTCTCTTCGCTCTGGAATAGAATTCTAGTTCATGTGAGGCAGAGCACCTCACTGAATCTCTTCAAGAAGAATCTCGATAGGTGGATGGGGGATCGTAGGTTTGTCCCAGGGATTACTCCCGTGTCACTATTAGACAGAGGCACAGTAAACTAAACCTTAAAGGGCACAGTATACTCAAATCAAGGGGTGGCGTAAGCCATACAGAATCGGGCTAGGCTTATAATTGCCTCAGGGCAGATAGCCTAGTATGAACCTATGACCCTATGAACCTATGAACTGTAATATATGGATACACTCCCTGGTGTTTACAAGTACTTCCCCAATGCATCTGTAGTGCTGCATACGTGGGTTGTAAGTGACCTCTCTGCTGAATGTGATATTAAGGGTGTACCTGGTGTCTACCTTCCTTCTCAATGCCTGTTCCATGCTACAGACCATATTATACTATCAGCTGTCCTGTGATTACATACATGACAAGTATTCCTAGTGTGTATCATGGCAGTACATGCCCATGTGCTACACTATCCCAAAGGGAGGTACTGCTGTATGAACACCCCACAATCACACATGTGCATACATGGCCAGCCACACAAACACACACACACATGCACACACGCATCCTACATGCATCAACCACCCTCCACTTCACCAGAGTGACCCTACAGAAAAACTAACTACCCACCAGGATGCACACACATACACACACACACACACACACACACACACACACACACACACACACACACACACACACACACACACACACACACACACACACATACAGGTGAGGTTGCATAATGATAGTACATACAGTCCTCCTATTATCCATCTGTCAACATGCATAACATATGGTACCCAACAGCATGCAGTGCAGCTATAGTCAATCCATGCTAGCAACAGTATACATATGTGTGATGCATGTGCTATGTCACTAGGTGATGCCCCTTCCCCTGGATATCACTGCACACATGTACACAGTATTGCTGTGCACCTGTTCTGCACCCTGCCATGTACTGTGCACCACACCTCACTGGTGTGCAGCCCATTGCTGAATGTGTACTACTTTGTTGGTTATGTCAGCTTTAATGCTCACAGCCCCTATATTTTCCAGCAACACATAGCTGGGATAATATGTGGACAGATGTCATTTCTGAATGCCTGATGTCTGATTTACAGCTCTCAACATCAGTGGACCATGTATGACCAATCCAATACTCTTACACTGACAACCATCAGAGCATACCATGGCTATGGCAGGTGTACACACCCTTATTGAGATGACACACCCATCCTTGATCTGCCATGAGACCACATCACTGCATATAACAGTACATGAGCCCAATATGTGACACATGTCCTGTACTTTCACATGCAGTGTCTACGGAATGTGTTAAGTGTGCGGATGCTGACCACGATGCAAACACATTGTGTGGGTATATGTGTGCACAGCCTTATCATGACGGTTTGTCGCACCTCTTGTTGTGTGTACTACAGCAGTCAGTACTCCTGGCAGGGGTATACCAGATTGGGCCATCTGCATTTGCCAGTGTATGTTCAGTCTGCCCTACACATGTCCCCTAATCTGCATGATTGCAAGGTCTACTCATGTGCATATCCCTTGGTGTTCACACACTGCTGTCACTATTGCTGTGGGGGTAGGGTTACACCTGCTACAGGTTCTGAACCTGACTATGTGCAGAGACAGCCATTCTTAGCATCCTTAGGATCCCTGCTGCAGTGCACTGATGTGTCATGCTGACACCCCCTCCATCAGCCTTTTTGCAGATGCATGACAAATAAGCCCTACACATGTATGTCACTTTGCATTTTCCCATACACTGAACACCACATGTTACAGCCTAGTCCCAGCTGATAATGTAGACCACAGTAATGCCTTATGACATAGTGTATCTCTGCAGCAGTTGCCATTGTATCTCTGCAGCAGTTGCCATTGTCCTACAGGTATATACACTGGTGTTGCACTGTATATGAGTGTTGTTCCATACATGTCCCTACTGTAGGCCATGTCTGCCACATTATGTTACTCCCTGTGGACACATTCCACAATGACAGGATGTTAGTTATCATGCAGGTGTCTGACATACCCTTCCAATACCCCATCTTGGTCACCCCTGTGATGCCATGCATTTCACAGCAACAATATGTGCACATGTGCAGCATGCCTTCTGGGTAGGTGTGTTAGATGTGTGCATGTAATATGCCATCACCATTACATGCCCTGTGTATTGGCAAGCATCTACATAAATCATACTCACCAGCTACAGGCTGCTGCCTTGGTGGTATCCTGGAGGGACCTAAATAATAGGGTGAGTGATGCAAAGTCAGTGGCCACACCTGTGACATAGCTACAGGATGGGTGCAGTATTACAATACATCAACAGTACATTTCCACAATACTACCACATATGGATATCTGTTTATCCCTACTATGCAGCAACAAAATATATCTATGACATGTCAGATATGCATGATCTAACTGTACCGATGCTGATGTATACGCAACAGTGGTCTACTGATGTGCCCTGTGGCCTTACCTGCATGCTCTTTTGCCGGTGTGTGGGTGACACCCACCTCCACAAAGGTGTTTGGGGTTGGTGGCTGGCTGGACAGGAGGTTTCACAAGGCTGGCCAGGAGCTCTTCCACACGTGTCGGGGGGGATGGAAGGCATGGCTCCCCCCATGGCTAGGTGATCCCCCTGGACTGCAGCAGCATGCTGATAGGCATTGCTAAGCAGGTCAGAACAATGATGCTGGACCTGCTCTTAACTATAGTTGTGCAGTCCGACATCATTGACCCTGTGGACTAGGTTGTTCCACAGCGCGGTTCACTCCTGCTGATCATGGGCAGCCCAAACTAAACAAGATCACATAGTGCTGTATTAGTTCATTCAGCAGGATTTTATTTTCAGCTACTGTGTAGGCTGGCAGCCTTCCATGGGACATTGTGCCTGAAAGACATAAAGATTGACACAGGTGTGAGCAAGTCATGCAGCAAGGTTACCACAGTTCTTAATACACATCACTGTCACCCTTCACCATATCAGTGACAACAAACTGTTCACAGAACTCAATAGGTATGGCTACAGCATACCTACTAGTGGGGCAGATATTGTAATGTACCACGCTTTGTGCAATGTGTTTGTAGCCATGTTCCCTGTATGGACACTATCATTTCTGGCCTGTTACAGACTATTCACCTGCATGCCATTGTCAGGGCCACAATGGTTCCGTATATGCCTGTGGTATGCTTGCTATGTGTTTGCTGCACATCTGACATTCTGTGTTATTGAGGTTATCTATACATGCTGTTGGACATGTTCTGGGATTGAAGATCAAAGGCAAGAAAAAACAAACTGTTACTAAACCAGCACAGCTCCTGATGCCAAACAGCAGGGCTAAACGCCTCCCAAACACAGGTATGCTTGTTCTGGAAGTCAAAGGCAAAAACAACAAGCTGCTACTAAGCCAACGCAGTTCCTAATTCCAAGCAGCAGAACTAAACGCCTCCAATAAGCACAGTCAGAGAGGTGAAAATCATCAAGGATAAACTCAGCCAGATAGCCAAACTCACTGAAGTAGGTCTTTTTAAATTCCAAAGGGATAAGCAAACAAGACGCCAATAAACGAACAACTTCAATTTTATTAAGCACCGCGATACTGCTTTTCGTCGGCGCCCTGCACCAACTTCTTTAGACTTTGAAAAATAACAACTCACACTTAAGTGCTGCTACATTTAAAGCCATTGCAAGCAAAGTCTATTACAAAACACACCCTCCAATTACCTTAAAGGAACAGGCACAAGTAGCTTCAATCTAACTAAAATGTTCCTATCCCATAAACACACAATGTAAAAAGTTGTATGTGATATAAAATATATAACTATAAAACTAATACTGTTCCTTACAGAGCACTTAAATAATGCAATCGAAAGTTAATAATATTGTAAAAACACACTTTCTTTGAACCAAATACGCATAATAAGACTAACACATTAAAATAAATAAAAAACATGCCATGATATTTCAAATATTGATAAAAAGACATTCCATCTACCAAATATGGTATAAAATATATATCAGGATCACTCAGCCGGTCCTATGTCCAAATCACACCCAATGTTATACCCCCCATGCATCATCTTTCCAAACTCCTCAGCTTAAGGACACAGCTGATAGATAACATACTATTGAGGCCGAGGTGATGGTAGGCTTCAAGTCTCAACTGCTACATAAGCTCCTTCATTTCTAATTTCAGGGATTCAGTCCCCCCCCAATTCACATAGTTCAACTGGTCAATGATCATAAATGTAAAATCATGGCCAGGGTGATTGTAGACATGACTTGCTAGGGCATTCTCCAGTTCAATCTTCTTCATGGCATATAAATGTTCGTACATGTGTTCATTCAATCTCCTGTCCATCTTGCCCACATAAAAGGCTGGGCATGGCGAACAAGAAGCGAGATACACCACGTGTGTCGATGCACAATTGTATCTCCCTTTGATAAGGTACTTGGTGTCCCTAATCATGAAATATGTGCCCGACTTCACATATCTACAATGTTTGCACATATTGCACTTATACATGCCAGCTCTTGGAGTCATGTTGCCAGCTTTCCTTTCTAACATGTTCTTGATATTCAGTCCCCTCCTGAATGTAATCTTCGGGGCCGGCCCTTAATTATTGGGTCCTGTTAGTTCAGTTGGCAACAAACCCAATTTTTCTGGATGATGGACACTATAGCTCTAGCATCTATACTAGAGGCAGTAATGAAACTGCAATGGTATACACCTCTAAGTTGGCTGTCACCCCTAGGGTAGCTATTCTCCGAGACAGAGTGACCCAAAATTGGTTGAAAATAGCCCATTTTCCTTTTGGATCTAACCTCTAGACACAAATCCACAACCAACTCCTCAGGGTAGCCCCTACATAAAAACAAATTCGATATGAACCGGCACTCTTCCTGGAAGTCACCATCTCTCGAGACCATTCTGGCCGCCCTCACAAATTGGCCTTTTACTATTGATCTCTTCTGGAAGGCCGGATGTTCACTATCGAAATGCAAATAAGAATTGGAAAAAGTGGGCTTGCGATGAATTTTTCCTAAAAACTGGTTCTGGTTGCTATCCTTGAATAATTTCACATCTAGGTATGCTATTCTGTCTGTGCCAAAAGTAGAGGTAAACTTTAAGAAATGCGTGAACTTGTTGAACATCTCCACCAGGTCATTGGCCACTGAAGAGTCACCCTTGAGGATGATACAAATGTTGTCCAAGAAACGGGTATATAAGGATACTCATTCTAGGAAGATAGAGGTAGTAAACACGAATTCCTTCTCCCAATGGGCCATGACCAAGTTGGCCACACTCGACCCACATGGTGAGCCCATGGGGACTCCAACTAACTGATGGAACCATCTATCATTGAAGGAGAAGTAATTACATGTTAAAATGATGTCCAATAGGTCTTTTACCATTAAAGTTTCACTCACTGGTGCCTGCTTTGTGGTCATTTCCAACTCAATCCATTCCACCGCTACATCATGTGGAATGGATGAGTACAGGTCAACGACATCTACCATCAGAAAGTGGTAATCAGGACTGTACGAAATGTTTTTCACCTTCCCCCAAAAGGACCAGGAATCTTTAGAAATATATGATTCACTAGCCACATATTTTTTTAGAATGTGATCCACAACTTTGGCTGCTGCGTATGTTGCACTCCCTCTAGCACTCACCAACTGGCCCATGGGAGGGTCTCTAATGTTTTTGTGGGTTTTCGGTTTCCCGAACAAAACAGGTACTCGAGGCGATGCACAGTAAATGAAGTTGAAAATGTCCTGGTCAATGGATTCATTAATAAACATGTCTTCATAATAAGACCGAACTCTTGCCAGATTTCCATTCAACTCATTCTTGGACACCTCTTGGTAAGTTTCAGAAGACAAAATTGTTGACATTCTGTTGTTATAATCACCTATGTCCATTGCAACCAGACCGCCTCCCTTGTCGGGTTGCATAATTCTGACTGAAGAGGCACATAATTCATTAAAATCCACCCTTTCTTCTCTGGTAATATTAAAATGCATCACAGACCTAGACTGTAGCAAATGTCGAAAATCCAGATCACGCATTTGCTCAAATGCCCCCAACATAGGGTGGATAGGTGGATTGTATGTACTAGGTACATGAAAAATATTCTTTTGGTACTCATGTCCTCCATCAACAAACATAAGTTTAATTTCCTGACAAACAATTTGAGATCCAAAATGGATCTGGCCACACAGGCTCTTCTAGATGGAACATAAGAAATTCTTTAGCCAGGAAATCAACTAATGTCTGGGTAAACTTGAAATGAGAAAAAATTATAAATATGGAAGTCCATCCCCGAGTTGGAAATGACTTCAAATGTGGTCTGCTCAGGGCCGGGGCACCCTACTCCACTCACATTTGATTCCTCCTTGCCCTGTATCTGAACCTGGTCTTCCGGTTTGAAGCCTGTTGGGGAGAAGAGGCTGTATCCCGAAAATCTGCCCCATCCAAACCAGAACTAGGGTTCCCCGAATGGCTAGTTGGAGTCACTGGCTCACGTCTTCCCTCGGGGTTGGCATATCCAACCCTCCTATCACCAGTCTGCTCCTCCGGTACTGAACTACTCGGCAAAGATCCAAGGTTCATGGAAGTATTAGGGCTATTCAAAGGGGCAGGGAATCCGCCTTCTCACCCCTTAAAGTTGCCTTGCGATTTAGGTGGTTTAGGGTAAGCTACCCCCTCTCTGTAAGCCTTGATATCACGATGTAATTTTTTAATCTTGGTTGAGGTAATTTTGGAAATATACTCATCAATACTGGAGTATATCCTCTCATAGTCAAATTTATATCTAGGAAAAGTAGTGTCTGACTTAATAACCTCATCCAAGTCCGCAATTTCTCTAGTTAGGGACGAGATTGCTTCCTGGTAGTGTGTACTAATAAGGTCAATCAATTCAGATCCATGCCTATCAAACATAGTGAGGAGGTCCGCATGGAATTTAGATCCCTCCTCTAAACCCGTGGGATACTGCCAAGAATGCAGCCCCTTGGGTACTATCTTCAAACGCCAACACTCTCCAAAATAAGAAACTTCCAATTGCAATTTTCTTAACTTAACTAATTTCTGGTCCAAAAGCATTGAGTTTAGAGGAAAGGTCATTGCCTTCGGGTGTGTTGGATACTGGACCGGCTGATCCATAGTTGGTAGTCAGCTGGAATGGTCAACTCAACCATTGGTTCAAGTTGAAATGAACATTGCTTTGCCCCCTCCCCTCTGGGGGATTATAAAATGGTAGTACGACTCCTCTTTCACCATTCAAGGTTCCATCAGATGACCTAATATCAGCTCCTCCCAACCCCTGGCTAGATCCAGTGCTTGGGGCTCCTGGGTCACCCATCCTGGAACCTGCTTCACTGTTATGTGGTAGCAGTATTTGCAACCCAAAATTGTACGATTTTCTCCTTCGAATCGTACCTATCCCAAGAGGAAATGGACTAAATCTATCCTTAAGAAAGGCACATATAACTATACTGACACTTCAGCTGATGAATATTCATTCATTATAGACATTTCAGAGATGATTTAGTACATCGATTCCATGACTGTGGGTATAAAATGGGTCAACTATTACATACCAAACACACAGTTGACCAGATGGAACGCACTGAATTGCTTCATTACAAAACTAGACACAAATCACCTTCAGTAACACCTAGATTTATCACCACATATGGTCGGAATACCAACATATTGATGCAAATTGTTCAACATAATTGGAACATATTAACATGTGAACCTAGACTTCAGGACATTCTTGGAGACAGATGTTTGTTTTCCTTTCGGAAAGGCAAAAATCTATCTGCCTTTTTTAATCACTTTAAACATCTTGAGAAGAAAGGTACCAAAAGTATCCAGACCACATTATCAGGGGATCCATTAATTGGTTGCTTCCCTTGTGGATACTGTATCTATTGTAACATCATACTCAAAACCACCAGTTTCAGCAGTCAAAACACCCCTCAAGTATTCAATATAACATTTTTTGCTAACTGTTCCTCAGATTGGGTCATTTATTTGGCCAAATGCACATGTCCTGCATTCTATATTGGCCAAACCTCCAGACCCTTGAAGCTTCGAATCTCTGAACACTTTAGTGATATCAGACACAAGAGAGAGATCAATGCTTTATATAAACATTCTTTGGTACATCCAAAGGCTACTTTTAGTTTCACCATTATTGATAAAATTAGAAGATCCAGGCATAACAAATCAGGTTGGCATAATTTATTAAATTCAATGGAGAAAAAATGGATCATTAAACTTGGTGGGCTCTTTAAGCCAGGTCTGAATGAGCATATGTAATTAAGCACATGACTCACTTGAGTATTTAAATACAGGTTCTTTTTTGCTGTTTTTGTAAACACTGAAGAAGGCTTTGTTAAATATTTGCCGAAACCGGTCTGTTTTTCAAGAATCTCAATCAATAAATTTATTTTCAAGGTGCCTTGTATGCTGATCCTGTTTTCTTTTTGTTTGAATACTTTGCTCTTTGGGACCCTGCAGCTGCATCACTCGCAGAGGTTGTACTATTTGGATATATCCAAACCTTTCAAATGTCCCCAACTTTGGCTCAAAATGTTGCTCTCCCCCAATAATCCTTTTGCAAAATGGCAATTTTGGAAGAAAATGTGGAGGGTTTACAATTAATGAATAATTGTAATGATCAGAGTTATAGATTACTTTTATTTCAGAAATGCATGTAGATTCTCTTATTTTGTCATCTGCTAAAATTAACAGTACTAATATTAAAAAATGTCCCTTCTTTGACAGGTTCCCAGCTGTATTATGTGGCTATTTTATATTTTTGCATCACATTTTTTTGGCCCATTTTTCATAAAATTATGATTTACTGGCAAATTAGTGGCAAATCATTAAAGGCTGAAGTCAGAAAATAATGACAGACATTTGAGTTTCAGAGTTCATACCCTTCAAAAAATTCATACTAATACAAGACCTGCCATTCTATTAAGTTTTTAAGTTTATAAGAACAATATTTTAAAATTGTCCTTATTTTTGGGCATTTGTCCAACTTCTGTTTATGGCTTTGTCCAGATTTCTTGCTCTGAGGTTGAGAGGTATGACAAATATGACAACAGCAACTAACAGCAAAACCAAAGAAATCCACAAAACGAGAGACTCCCAGTCCACTTCAAAAGGAATGTAATTTATTGTAGTAAGCGCTTTCACTGGAAACAATTCTCCAGCTTCTTCAGACTAAAAAATTACATAACAGTTACTTTCAACCTTTAAAAAACCCACTTAAAAATCGCACTTCCAATGAAATTCACAAGCTATTGTGATGTCATTCAAACTCATTCTAATTTAAAGCAACAAGTTAAAAAACATTCTAAACACCTACATGTTGTTCCTATATGGAGAACGCTTGTATTAGACAAGTGAAAAATACAAAGATATTTTTTCCTTAGTAACAGTAAATTACATATTGTACTTGGTTAGTGTGTTAACCAGTTACAAATTATATACAAATTATTACGAACAATTAAATACACCATACTTGTTATCAACAAAAATACTATAAATAGTGTTGTTCAATACAATTCTCTAAAACTCTTAGATAAATACACTAAATGTGCACATGAGGAACACTATAAACCTAAGCATATTGATTTTATTCTGATGGTGTAAATTGAAGCATATTATAATCTTTTACACACCATTTTACTGTCGCTCATTGAGCATCTAACCATAATTACCTGGCTAGAGCTTTCTTTTTTAACAAACATTTTATTGACAGTGCCTCATTCAGCCCTGGTTGTGTATGGGCACCTGTCCAAATTTGCCATGCTAATTCTGCTTCCTCAAGTGCTAAATCCCAGGGACCCCCCTCTTAAGTTCTTCTCTACTTTTTGCAGCACTACGAAAGAGAACCTGTGTAAAGGCAATTCCAAAATGTGCTTTGCTAGGGCATTTGTAATAACAGTGTTGTTTATACTGTATAAATGTCCATAAATTATTTGTTTAATTTTCCTTTCAGTTTTCCCTATATAGAAAACTTTGCAGCTTTCACATACCGCTGCATAAACCACCTCCTGGGAATATTTTTGTTGATAACAAGTATGGTGTATTTAATTGTTCATAACCATTTGATTATAATTTGTGAATGGTTAACACACTAACCATGTACAATATGTAATTTACTGTTACTAAGGAAAAAATATCTTTGTATTTTTCACTTGTCTAATACAAGCATTCTCCATATAGGAACAACATCTAGGTGTTTAGAATGTTTTTAACTTGTTGCTTTAAATTAGAATGAGCTTGAATGACATCACCACAGCTCGTGAATTTCATTGGAAGTACGGTTTTTAAGTGGGGTTTTTAAAGATTCAGAGTAACTGTTATGTCATTTTTTTTAGTCTGAAGAATCTGGAGAATTGTTTCCAGTGAAAGAGCTTACTACAGTAAATTACATTGCTTTTGAAGTGGACTGGGAGTCTCTCGTTTTGAGGTATGACAAATATGTCAGGACCATCACTGTTGGCCAGAGACATTTCAAATTTTGACATACTTGTTGCACCTCACTCCCCCATGTAGTGACTCTGGATGTGTCCAAGCAAGGCAAGAAGCAGTTATGCAGTGTAAGTGAGCAGAGTATCCCCCCATCCAAGGTAGACACAAGTACTATGGTGGCTTTCATCTGTCCTTGATTTTACAGAATGTTCTGGTCTTCTGTCATATTTTTATACTGTTGATTTATGCTTCTTATTATTCAGAAAATGCATGGTGTTGCAGTCCCTGTTGCTCTGTGTTTAAGTAGCAATGCTTTAATGACCATCATGTAAGCTTGTCTGAGATTGTAAGATGCAAGTAAGCTTCAATAAGCATACTGTTAAAGAATTACCAACAATGAAAGCCTTTTTGTTGTTGCCATGCAGAGAATATATACATAACTAGGTAATGTATAAGCCTTAGGTATTGAAATGCATATGACAGTATTTGTAATAAAGGACAGGATTATAGTATTTTCAGAAGCCCATTACATTTGTTGGAGACTTGCAATCATCTTTGCAGGAATTACCCGTAAACTAAACAGAATGCCAATCTATCACGTGCGGTTCATAACCTGTGCAGTAATCTTTTAAGCAATTAATCTTGAGCTTGTTTCTTGTTTGCTGTTCATTTTTTACTTTGATCACATTTTCCCCATGAAACAAGTAGATAGTTGTTGTCAGGCAGCAGGTCTTTTTTTGGATAAGAAACATTTTTACAGATCAAGATTGTACAGAGACAATGTGAGAGCAGCCGATGTCTGAGGCAGTGCAAATATTTACAGATAAGTACAGTGTGGTAGAACAGGTGTAAGATAGAGAAGGACAGTGGAGTGGAAGGAGGAAAAAGAAGTATAGCTAGAAGGTGGGAGGAGAAAGGTGAAGAACAGTGAGATGCCACAGGGAGATAATCAACTAGTCAAGGGATACAAACTGTGAGAGTATTCAGAGATGATACCTGTGAAAATGGAGGAGAGAGTATTACCCAACATATAGATATGGGTGCTACCTATTGGTCGGAGAGCAGAAAAGTACAAGGTAAATATAATATAGATAGCTAGTAGAGGTAGTTCAGATAGTGGGTTCGGGGGGGGGTTAGTTTAGAAGCTGCTACAGGGATAGCAAGAAGTCTGGCTGCTGGCTTCCTGACTCAGTGGCTATAATACTTTGTACACTTAGATAAATTACAGTTAATAGAAGTATCTTAATGAAGGACCAGGGTGGAACATACTTTCTGAAACCCTTTAAGACTGGGAGAAAAACAGTACTGGGGTAGTAGAAATTTTTGATTTGATGTTGGGATGGCTAGAAATTAACAGGAGGGGATCCTTAGAGATCAAGCAGGTCCCTTAGTGCAGGATAGGCAGTAGTGAGCTAGAAAAAATGTGAAAGATAAAAAAAATAAGTATGAGTGATGTGCTGTATTGTTAAGACAAACAGGATAAGACACAGTTCAAGCAGTAATAATAAAACAGTCAGGGTAAGCTACAGTTCAAGCAATGATATTAAAACATTCAAGGTGAGACAGTTCAAGCACAATATACAGCCTGTCCAAGCAGGATATGAACTAAGCCTAAAAATAAAATATTTCCAAATGGGTTCTGAGACATAAAAAACATACGGTTATATACAGGCACTATGGATTAATTGGATTCCATTCAATTTACTATATTATGAGTAGTCAAGAAGATAAACTAAAGCCTGCTTATGTTAGTGGAAAAAAAAATTGGCTTTTCTGCACCAGCTATGTGGCCAGGTCATAAGATATAGGTATTATGTTGCTAAACGCTTTTTTAAAAGAAAAATGACTAAGCTGCTCTAGATTGCCTGACAAAATTATGACAGGAATGCTAGGAGAATACTAGTCGATAGTGACAAAAATATTACACTCCCAAGTTATTTAAGCATTTCAAACTATAATATAGGTACACCATACAAAATGTGGGGTAAAGTACCACTCTGTGTTAATATACAGCCTTAACAAAGACAGTCGATACTAAAATTACACAGTACTTGCATTTGGGAAGACATAATTCCATACAGAATACTCAGGGTAACTAACTCAGTACAATGGCTAGAAGCGGTTAGATTAACATGATATTTAGGGTTACAATTATCCTTATATGTAATGGCTAGAAGCAGTTAGATTAACCTTATATTAAGCGTTTAAATTAACCTTATAAATTATCCTTATATGTAATGGCTAGAAGCAGTTAGATTAACCTTATATTAAGCGTTTAAATTAACCTTATAAATTATCCTTATATGTAATGGCTAGAAGCAGTTAGATTAACCTTATATTAAGCATTTAAATTAACCTTATATGTAGGTTACACACCATAGTACATCACGGTAAAACTGCACTTACAAGTTTTTACGGTTGTATCACATTATGATGCTAACAAAACGCCTAAGTAAAAAACACAGTTGGAGTGATTGTAGCAGCATCCATGAGTGATTAAAGAACTTAAAGACCAGATAAACTAATAAAAATACCTGAGAAAACATTGTGCGCTTCTCATTAAACACTTCCTAAATCAGAACCTCACTAACATTAGAAGCCAGAGTATCTAGTGATTATAGACTCCAAGAGTAGTGCAGCATATCAGGACGCGCAGAGTAGCGTGTAAGAATCCACGTGGGAGTCACCGCTAGTTAATGTAGCCATTTTGTACAGCTGAAAACCCTCAAACACCTGTTTATTTAAAGGGTATATCTAAATCCTTCCCCTTATATTTAAATCCTTCCCCTTATATGGATATCATAGACATAGTCTATCAACATTTTACACTAGCCAGTGTGCACAAACAATACCACAAAGTATAAAGAGAGAAAAATACTCTAATAATATACACAATTAGTGAGGTGTTAGCGTCTAAAAAACCTGATACCATTACTATAAATAATTATTTTATTTTATTTTATTTATTATTTTACATTTGTTAACCGGGCTAGTCTAGCTGGATATATGTCCATTTTCAGTAGAGGCCCGACAAGGACAGATTACAATTACAATTACAATTGCAGCCATGTTAAAAAGAACAAAATGTGCTGGTATGTTACTTACAGAAGAACAAGCCTCCAGGGCCAAGGTTGCGCAGCAGCCAGGGTAAATAAAGGGATAGTAAAGATGGCGCCACAAAAGGCTTCCCCCTTATATGCCTTCAGGGCAGGATGTGAGGTGGGAAGAAGAGGAGACAGAGGAGGAGGAGGGGGCAGGTAGATAAGGGAGGGGCAAGGTGCAATAGAGTTGTGGAAAGGGGTAGCAGAGAATTACAGAGCTATGGAGGAGCAGGTATGAATGAGAGTGTAGGGTAGGTAAAGAACGATTGTACAGAGACAATGTGAGAGCAACAGATGTCTGAGGCAGTGCAAATATTTACAGATAAGTACAGTGTGGTACAACCGGTGTAAGATAGAGAAGGATAGTGGAGTGGAAGGAGGAAAAAGAAGTATAGCTAGAAGGTGGGAGGAGAAAGGATAAGAACAGTGAGATGCCACAGGGAGATAATCAACTAGTCAAAGGATACAAACTGTGAGAGTATTCAGAGATGATACCTGTGAAAATGGAGGAGAGAGTATTACCCAACAGATAGATAGGGGTGCTACCTATTGGTCAGAGAGCAGAAAACTACAAGGTAAATATAATATAGATAGCTAGTAGAGGTAGTTCAGATAGTGGGTTCGGGGGGGGGGTTAGTTTAGAAGTTGCTACAAGGATAGCGAGGAGTCTGGCTGCTGGCTTCCTGACTCAGTGGCTATAATACTTTGTATACTTAGATAAATTACAGTTAATACAAGTATCTTAATGAAGGACCAGGGTGGAACGTACTTTCTGAAACCCTTTAACACTGGGAGAAAAACAGTACTGAGGTATAGGTTCATAGGTTGGTACTAGGCTATTGGCTCTAGGGCCTATA